>NW_005054707.1:135882-142762 GCF_000277835.1 Geospiza fortis | reverse complement strand
TATTATATTATATTATATTATATTATATTATATATTTAATATAATATAATGAAATTAATGTAATATCATATACTGTCATATATTATAATATACTATAATATCATATACTATCATATATTATCATATAATCCTATCATATAATACCCACAAGATTATATCGTTAATTTAATAATGAATCTATTTCATTGAATTTAATATTAAATCTCATTTCTTTAATATTAAAGAAATCCAACATCTTCACCCTCCAGCACCATCCTTTGGGATTCCAGCCTGGAATCCTCTCGCTGCTCAGCTCCCGATGTCCCCAGGAGGAAGAGGAGGAAGAAGAGCAGCTGTGAGGAGGAGGAGGAGGAGGAAGGGGAGGAAGAGCAGCTGTTGGGCTCAGCAGCCCCGGGCTCTGTGCTGATTCTCACTCCAGCAGAGCCTGGGACATTTGGCCACCAGAGCTGCTCCCTGTTTGTTTTGGGAGAGCCAGGGATTGCTCAACAGCTGCCGGGGAGGCCTGGAGAGCAAAATAAAATAAAATAATAATGATAATAATAATAATAATAATAATAATAATAATAATAATGCCCTACCCTGAGCTATCTCCAGAGAAACCGAGGGGTTTGTTCACTGCTGGCTGCGGCACCAGCAGCACCAGGGACTCTGGGCAGCCCCACACGGAGGGAGCAGGGGCAGGTGGGAATTGGGATTGGGAATTTGGGAATTAGGAGCAGTGAACCACCCCAAAATCCACTGGTTTTTTGGTTTTTTCCTTGCCCTGCTGCAAAATCGCTTCCCTGGCAAGAAAGGAGAACAAAGATTTGTTCCTGCGCAAGGAGCAGGGCTGGAGTGGGAATTTGTGTTGTTCCTTTGTGTCCTCACAGTGATCCACCCCAAAATCCACTGGGGGTTTTTTGCCGTGCTGCAAAAATCATTCCCTGGCAAGAAAGGAGAACAAGGATTTGTTCCTGTGCAGGGAGCAGGGGCAGATTGGGATTGGGAATTTGTGCTGTTCCTTTGTGTCCTCACAGAGTGAGAGCTTGTCACAGTCCAGGAAAGCGGTCCCAGACAGGATTGTGAGCTTGGATCTGGGCAAGGATGGGATCAGGATGGGATGGGATGGGAACAGGATGGGATCAAGATCAGGATGAGATTGGGATCAGGATCAGGTGCTGGATTTTTGCAGCGCATCCCAAAGCTCCCCAAAGGCTGCAGTTCCACCCAAATTCCCTCCAGGGAGGTTCACTGGTGCCAAACTGGCACCAAACTGGTGCTGGAATTTTGCAGTGCATCCCAAAACTCCCAGCTCCCTGCAGAGAGGTTCACTGGTGCCAAACTGGTGCCAGACTGGTGCTGGAATTTTGCAGTGCACCCCAAAGGCTGAAATTCCACCCAAATTCCCTCCACAGAGATCCACTGGTCCCAAACCAGTGCTGGATTTTTGCAGGGCATCCCCAAGTTCCCAGCTCCCTGCAGGGAGGTTCACTGGTGCCAAACTGGTCCCAAACTGGTGCTGGATTTTTGCAGTGCATCCCAAAGGCTGCAGTTCCACCCAAATTCCCTCCAGGGAGGTTCACTGGTCCCAAACTGGTCCCAAACTGGTCCCAAACTGATGCTGGAATTTTGCAGTGCACCCCAAAGCTCCCAGCTCCCTCCAGGGATGTTCACTGGTCCCAAACTGGTCCCAAACTGGTGCCAAACTGGTGCTGGATTTTTGCAGGGCATCCCAAAGCTCCCAGCTCTCTCCAGGGAGGTTCACTGGTCCCAAACTGGTCCCAAACTGGTGCCAAACTGGTGCCAAACTGGTGCTGGATTTTTTTGCATCCCCAAAGCAGCTGAGCCCCCTCGGCTGCCAGCAGGATGGAGCTCCAGGGCCCGCAGGGCTGAGCCCATCCTGGAGCGATCTCGGGGTCATGAATCGCATCCTGCTGGCCCAGCTCAGCCCCCAAACCCCCCAGCAGAGCCTTCCCCTCCTCCCTGCCCTGCCGAACAGCCTTTAACCCCTTCCCTCCTGCGCCCCAGCTGCGGGAAAGGGCATGGAGGAGAATTCCAGGGGAGCAGCGCTCAGAGGTCGCCAACCCCGAGTGCCGAACTTCCTTCTTTTCCCAAAAACCGGGGCAGGGTGGTGGGAACCCTCTCCTCCCGCTCAGCCCGGGGAGGATGTGGGCCCAGCTGGGGGCCGCCGGGATCAAAGAGCCTTTGACATTTTCAGAGCAGAGGGGATTATTTTTATTTTATTTCGGAGGGCCACATGCGGTCAGAGGCCTTTAATGGCGCTGGAAACAGATGGGCCAAGAGCTCCTCGGCTCATCCAGGGCGCCAGGCAGGAAAATACCACGGAGAAGTGAGCAGTGAGAGTCTTCCCTTCTCCATTCGCCATCCCTGCTCCTCTCTGCCTCCTGGAGAGTGGCCCATCCCAAAGATTCCCAAAATTCTGAAATACCAGAATTCCTGGATCCCAAAATTCCAAAATCCCAGAATTCCCCATCCCAAAGATTCCCAAAATTCCCAAATCCCAGAATCGCCCATCCCAAATATTCCCAAAATTCCCAAATCCCAGACTTCCCAAATCCCAGACTTCCCCATCCTAAATATTCCCAAAGTTCCCAAGTCCTAGGATTCCCAAATCCCGGAATTCCCAAATCGTGGAAACTGGGATCCCAAAGATTCCCAGGAATTCTCAAATCCCAGAATTCCCAAATCCTGGAATTTCCAAATCCCAGAAATCAGAATCCCAAAGATTCCCAGGAATCCCCAAATCCCAGAATTCCCCATCCCAAATATTCCCAAAATTCCCAAATCCTGGAATTCCCAAATTCCAGAATTCCCAAATCCCAGAATTCCACAATCCCAAAATTCCCAAATCCTGGAATTCCTGATCCCAAATATTCTCAGTAATTCAGAAATCTCAGAATTCCCCAGCCCAAAGATTCCCAAAATTCCCAAATTCTGGGAATTCCCAAATCCCAGAAACTGGGATCCCAAATATTCCCAGGAATTCCCAAATCCTGAAATTCTCCATCCCAAATATTCCCAAAATTCCCAAATCCTGAAATTCCCCAGTCCCAGAATTCCCCAATCCCAAAATTCCTGGAATTCCTGATCCCAAATATTCCCAGTAATTTGCAAATCCTGGAATTCCCCAGCCCAAAGATTCCCAAAATTCTCAAATCCTGGAATTCCCAAAACCCAGAAATCAGGATCCCAAAGATTCCTGGGAATTCCCAAATCCCGGAATTCCCAAAATTCCCAAATCCCAGAATTCCCAAATTATCCTCTCTCCCTGAGAGAAAGGAATGTTGGGGTGCTGCTCCCAGCATGGCTGAGGAGCAATTTCACCTCTGTTCTTTTAGGGGGAAAAAAACCAAATCTGCGGAAATGCAGTTTTGTTTGGGGCCCTCCTGCCTCGCTTCCAGCCCTTCCCTTATTCACTCTGCTGGGTTGAGCACATGAAAGAGAAAAAAAAAGAGAAAGTTCTGCTTTTCTGGAGAAGCTCCTGGAACTCTTTCACAGAAAGAGTGATCAAATACTGGAATCATCTACCCAGGGAGGTGGTGGAGTCACCATCCCTCGATGTGTTTAAAAAAAGACTGGATCTGGCGCTTGGTGCCATGATCTAGTTGAGGTGTTAGAAGATGGGTTGGACTCGATGATCTTAAAGGTCTCTTCCAACCTAGAAATTCTGTGATTCTGTGATTCTGTGAACTTGGGGATCCCACTGGGATCTCTGGGAATGAGGAGCTGCCCCATGGGGCTCTCC
The DNA here is from genome assembly GCF_000277835.1 of Geospiza fortis. NCBI lineage: Eukaryota > Metazoa > Chordata > Aves > Passeriformes > Thraupidae > Geospiza > Geospiza fortis. The sequence goes on along the minus strand of NW_005054707.1, from coordinate 139,017 downwards.
CAACACCCTGCGTGCTGCTGGTGCTGCTGAGCTTGGAGGCAGCGCTGAAAACCTCCCGAAGCTCCCCCCAACCCTCCACCTCACCCTCCCAACTCTCCCCTGCTTTATCTTCTCCCTCAGCACCAATTCTCCCGGCCAGAACCTGCTCTCCTGGCCCCGTCTCAGCTGGATCCAGCCCCTGCTCAGCTTCCTGCCAGGCTCAGAGATGGGAAAATCTGGGTGGGCAACGGGCAAAACACCCAAAACCCCCCCAAAACCCAACCCTGGGTGGGTACCATGGCACAGCCACCCTGCAGGATCACTTTGGATTCACAGACTGATGACCAGCAGGGAATAAAGAAAGGAAATTTCCAACCCGCTGGCGCTGGAAAAGCTCTGTGGATCCTCTGTGGACCCTCACTGCCCTTCCCTCCGTGGGTTTTCAGCTCTGGGAGCCCAAGTGGAAGTGCCTGAACCTGTGGGGTTTGGGGCTGAGCGCTGCAGCTTCCCCCAGCTCCCTGCTGCCTTCCCGGAATTCCAGCCCGGGCTGAGCTCAGGGTTTGCAGCTAAACCCGAGCCTGGGTGCTCTGGTTTGGATTTAGCCAGAGCTCCTCTCGGGGAGCTGGAAGAGTAAAGGGAAAAATTAAAAAAAAAAAAAAAAAAAAAAGGGGAGCCAGGAAGGGAGATGTGAATCATGGCACTGGGGATGGTGAGGCAGAGGGGGAAATGAAATATATAAGTATGTGTATATATGGTTTAGTGTGAGGTTCCAAAAGCTGACAGATCTCCAGCCAGGAGCTGACAGATGCTGACAGAGCTGTACCGAAATCCACAATGCATCAAATCCCTTTCAGCAGCGCTCAGGGGGATCAGGGAGCGCTGGGCAGGAGGGAGGTGTTAATCCAGTCCCAGCCTTCCCTGGGTCAGGATCCTCCTGGATGTGCCTGTCCTGCAGAAACCCGGGCTGAGGGGGGACAAACTCCATGGCACAGCCAGGGACAAAGGCGGCAGAGGGGAATGTCACCATGGAAGAGGATGGGGGCACTCCAAGGAGCGCTGGCACTGCCCCCACTGCCCCTTTTGCTGGGTTACAGCCACCCTGCAGGGCCAAACTGACCTAAATCCCTGCCCAAGCCAGGCAAGGACCTCCACCTGCCCGCTGTGGCCCTGCAGCCCTCCAGGATCCATCCCTGGAGGCAGCACCTGGGATGCTCTACCAGGTACAGCTCCAGCCTTTCCCATTTCCCTTTCCTTTCCCTTCCAATTTCCTTCCCCTTTCCTTTCCCTTTCCTTTCCTTTCCCATTTCCCTTTCCTTTCCTTTCCTTTCCTTTCCTTTCCTTTCCTTTCCCATTTCCCTTTTTCCTTTCCTTTCCTTTCCTTTCCTTTCCTTTCCTTTCCTTTCCTTTCTCCTTTTTCCCATTCCTTTTCGCTTTCCCATTCCTGTTCCCTTTCCCCTTCCCTTTCCCTCCCCATTCCCATTCCCTTTCCTTTCCCGTTCCCTTTCCCTTCCCATTCCTTTCCTATTCCTATTCCCATTCCCTTTCCCACTCCTTCCCCATTCCCTTCCTTTCCCCATTCCCATTCCCATTCCCATTCCCTTCCCCGGGCTGGCTTTTTCCCCGCAGCAGGAGCCCGCAGCCCCATTAGCCAAGGCTCGATTGCTCCTCCTCACCTCCCCCGTGACACAACCCGAGCGCGCACACAAGGCACAACAAAGCGGTGACAATTGGTGACAAATGGACTGCACAGCATCCCGTGGCCCCGTCGCCAGGGAGACCCCGGCCAAGCATGGGCGGCCGGGGAGATGCGGGATGGCAGAGGGGACCCAGGGGCTGGCAGGCCCCGCCTGCTGCCGGGCGGGACAGGACGGAGCTGTCCCAGCCCCGGGTGGGACCCAGGACTGCGGCACATCAGGCCCGGCCAGCTCTGCCTCGCCCCCCTCTAATAGGGGTAATTTTCCACAAGTATTTTCCCAGGTCGCGGCAGCGCTTTGACAACAAACAGAGAGGGGAGAGGAAGGGTTTAACTGTTGCGAGCCCCATGCCCGGCTCTGGAGCGCACGGAGCACAAGCCCGGCTTTGCCAGGGGAGGAAAGGAGGCCAACACAGCCAGAAGGACGCTGGCTGCCGAGCTCGGGGCTGGCAGGGCCGGGAGGCTCTTCCGGGAACATCTTGGAATGACTCAATGCCTTTTGCTTTCAATGCGGGTGATGTCAGTGCCCCGCAGCCGCCCCTCACCCTCAGCGGGGCTGCAGCGCCCAGAGCACGGCAAAAACCTCATGGGCAGAGCCCAAAACCCGGCATCGCTCCTCCAAAACTCAGGTTAAACCCATCTGCAGAGCCCAAAACTTGGCATCCCTCCTCCAAAGCTCGGGAGAAACCTCACAGGCAGTGCCCAAAACCCGGCCTTACTTCCTCCAAAATTCGGGATAAACAGAGCTGCAGAGCCCAAAACCCGGCATCGCTCCTCCAAAACTCGGGATAGCCCGAGCTGCCTCCCAAGGGACACCTGCAGCACCTCACTACTTTACTGGGCACGGTGGGATTAAATTAAAAGTCGGACTTGATGAACTTGGAGATTTTTTTCCAATTTCCTCCAAAACTCGGGATAAACCAAGTTGCCTCTCAAGGGACACCCACAGCACATCGCTGCTTTACTGGCCATGCTGGAATCCAATTAAAAGTTGTACTTAATGAACTTGGAGATTTTTTTTTCCCAACCTTAATGAGTCTAAAAACTCTGGGAAACTTTGCTGCGTACATTCAGAGCTGAACCCACAGCTCGGTGCTCTCCATGGCCAGGGGTGAAGCCGAGCATCCCTCAGGGGCTCTGCCCTCCTGCTGTCCGGGCAGGTGGGCAAGAAGGGGTTAAGGCTGCAGCTGCCAGTGCGGAGTTATGCTCAAACTGTTCCCACTGCCGCATGAAGTCAGCTGTCATTAGGGAACAAAGGCGCCCCGGAGCAGCTCGAGTTGTGTCACACTCGGGAGGCGCAGAGGCTGCTCCCTGATTAGGATTTCTAAATCCGTCCCATCGAGGCCACCGCATAAAGCCGCGGAACAATGAGCGGGGGCACATTCACACAAGCGGCAGCCCCTGCGTCCCCCCCGCCGCCCTCCCCACCCCCTCGCACGCTTCTCCCGCCGCCCGAGCCTCCG
>NW_005054707.1:133805-135856 GCF_000277835.1 Geospiza fortis | reverse complement strand
GCCGGCTCCTCATCCCCCTCCACATCCCCATCCACATCCCCATCCCCTGCACATCCCACGGGGCGCAGCCCCTGCTGCTCCAGAGCCGGCTCCACATCCACATCCCCTCATCCGCATTCGCATTTCCATCCTCATCCCCATCCCCATTCCCCATCCGCATTCCCATCCCTATCCCCACTCCCCATTCCCCATTCCCCCTCTCCAGCTGGGGACTCCAGCTGCACAAATCCCGAGCATCCCCGACAAGCACGGTGGCACTGCCACTGTCTCCCCAGAGCTGCGCCCCACTGAGGGACCTGGGGGGCTGCACTGAGGCTGGGCTGGGTCAGAGAGCATCCCAAATCCACACCCAAACCCAGAGCTGTGCCCTCATCCCAAACCCAATCCCACACCTGTGCCTCATCCCAGACCCAATCCCACACCTGTGCCTCATCCCAGACCCAATCCCACACCTGTGCCTCATCCCAGACCCAATCCCACACCTGTGCCTCATCCCAGACCCAATCCCACACCTGTGCCTCATCCCAGACCCAATCCCACACCTGTGCCTCATCCCAGACCCAATCCCACACCTGTGCCTCATCCCAGACCCAATCCCACACCTGTGCCTCATCCCAGACCCAATCCCACACCTGTGCCTCATCCCAGACCCAATCCCACACCTGTGCCTCATCCCAGACCCAATCCCACACCTGTGCCTCATCCCAGACCCAATCCCACACCTGTGCCTCATCCCAGACCCAATCCCACACCTGTGCCTCATCCCAGACCCAATCCCACACCTGTGCCTCATCCCAGACCCAATCCCACACCTGTGCCTCATCCCAGACCCAATCCCACACCTGTGCCTCATCCCAGACCCAATCCCACACCTGTGCCTCATCCCAGACCCAATCCCACACCTGTGCCTCATCCCAGACCCAATCCCACACCTGTGCCTCATCCCAGACCCAATCCCACACCTGTGCCTCATCCCAAACTCCATCCAAGCTCCGAGATCCCTCCAGCGCCAGAACCTCGGCGCCTTTCTCCCACCTCGCTTGGGATTTGGGAAAACACAGGAGAGAGGGGGGAAAAAAAGTCGGGAATTGGGGAATTTACTGCTCTGCCCTTGCCCCAGGGTTGCATCTTGAAGGCAGCCAGCAGGTGCAATGAATAAATATCCCGGGAGAAATCCCTGCGGAGAGGGGAGGAAGGGCAGGAATACGGGAATATAGATATCGGGATCCCCACACACACACACACTAATCCCGGGGATTTGGCCGTCATATGACATCCCGGGCCGGCCGAGGGAGGGGATTTAAGGCACGCCTCTCCTTTCACGCCAGGAAAGGATTTTCATCTCTCAAGAGCACAATGAGAGGGGGAAGGAAGGAGGAGAAAAAAAAATAGAGAGGGAGAGGGGAGGAAAAAAAAAAAAAAGAAAAAAAAAAAGCCAATCAAGCCGGGATCAGCTGTGGGCTGGGCTGCTGCAGGTCTGCTTGTCGCAGAGGGGGGTGTGGGGACACATATTGGGCCGTGTGGGAAACCCACAGGCTCAGCTTCTCACACATTGTTCTCCAATGGGGCTCCCCCCAGCCCCCAGCCAAAGCCGTTAATGCCACAAAAGATACTTCGCCCATTGTGCCGGGGACAGCTGAGAGGATAGAGAGCAGAGAGTTAGCCTTGCCCAGCTTCCCTGCCTCCCTCTCCCGCTGGAGAGGGGAGCAGGGGACGGGGCAATCCAAATGGAGAGTTTGATGCTGGCCATACAAAAGAATTAAATCCACTTAGGCCCCTTTCTCGCTAATCTCGGACTGTGGGGGGTTAAATATGGTTACATTTTCATTAGGTACTAATAGCAAAAGGGCAGCTAATGGTAGCACAGCCCGCCGCATTGTCATGCAGATGCTCCCCGAAGGGCTCCCCGAAGGGCCGCGGGGCGATGGCATGCTCGCAGCGAGGGAGGGAGGGAGGGAGGGAGGGGGAAATTGTGTCACTCGCCATTGTCGCCGCTCAATTCCCTCAATGGGAAAAGTCATGTTTCCTCGCCGAGGAGGAAACAAGTTAAA
>NW_005054707.1:124049-133666 GCF_000277835.1 Geospiza fortis | reverse complement strand
GGGGCTGAGACCCGGCTGTCCCGGACAGTGGATGCTGGCGCGGGTGGGCACTGCTGGGCAGGGGATGCAGGCCCGGGTGGGCACTGACCCAGTTGTCCCTGCCCCAGCGGGGTTTGGAGCTCCTGGCACAGGGCCTGAGGCTCCTCCAGCCCCTTCCCCAACAAACAAACTGAGATGGTGGTGGTGGCCCCAAGGAGAGCAGGGAGGGGACACCAAGGGACACGTTTGCTGTCACACTGCTGCTCCAGGGCAGAGCTGGGAGGAGGCTCCGGGTCTCTGAGGGGTTGTAGGTGCCTGAACTCTGGCTGTGGCAGCGATTTCCTCCTCCCTGCAGTTATTGGCTGCTCCATCCGAGCGCTGACCTTGCTCTTGTTTAACTTGGCCGTGCCTGGGGCTGCTGCCTGTTCCCAGCCATGGAGTCTTTACCTTCGTGCCAGTTGCTTTGGGGGAAAGGACAGAACTTCCCTGACTTGTTTGGGTTGTGGGTCTCCAAACACCCCCGAGAAAAAATATCCCAGAGCGCTGTCACCTTATAAAACTCACCCTGGCAGAGACATTGTGTCTGCTCTCTCTCCATGGCAGCGTTCAGCCCGCGCTCCCAGATGAGGGATTTTCCTTTTTGCTGGTGGTACTTGCAAGGCACCAAAATCCCGAGGGGTTTGGGATCCCTTTGGAGCTGCTGGTCCCTGAGGGATGCTGGGGGTGGTTTGCCAGCAAGGAGAATTTGGTTCTTGTTTAACTGACCCCGGGGATGCCGATGTGGGGATGCCAAGGGGGTGGCACTGGTGCTTTCCTGGGAATGCCAACTGCTCCAGGGACATCCCAGCAGGGTGACAACCACATCGTGGCCCTTTGATGCCACCTGTGCCAGGAGAGGGGGGATGAGGGGAAAGCAGTGGCTGGGCCTACTGGGATGCTGTGGAGAGGCTGAAAGGGCAGCAGGGCCATCGTGGTGGGGGAATGGGGATGTAAAATAAGTGGGGGTATAAAAACAAGAAGGGATATAAAAATAAATGGGGGTATAAAAACAAGAGGGGATGTAAAAATAGGTGGGGATATAAAATAAGTGGGGGTACAAAAACAATAGGGGATGCAAAATAAGTGGGGGTACAAAAAGAAGAGGGGATACCAAAATAAGTGGAGGTATAGAAAGAAGAGGGGATATAAAAATAAGAGGGGGTACAAAAACAATAGGGAATACAAAAATAGGTGGGGGTACAAAAAGAAGAGGGGATGTAAAAATAAGCGGGGGTACAAAAGAGGGGATACCCAATAAGAGGGGGTACAAAAACAGCAGGGGATACAAAAATAGGTGGGGGTATAAAAAGAAGAGGGAATGCAAGAATTGGGAGCACAAAAACAATAGGGGATACAAAAATAAGAGGGGGTATAAAAACAATAGGCGATGTAAAAATAAGTGGGGATATAAAAGGAAGAGGGGATACAAAAATAAGAGGGGGTATAAAAACAAGAGGGGATACAAAAATAAGCGGAGCTATAAAAATGAGGGGCACGTCCTCTCAAACCCTCCCCAGTTTCTGCGGGAAGGCTTTCCAAGCACAGAGCCCCCCAGCCCTGCCTGCTGCCCCAGCCCGGTCCCCTGCAAGCCGGGCTGGGCTTTGCAAGCCCCGACTCCTCTGAGAGCGGCGTTTGCTGCTTCCCTCCGCAGCCTGCGGAGCCACAGCTGGGCTGGGGCTGAGAGCTGAGACTGCTGGAGCTCCGGAGCCAGGCACAGAGCAGGAGAAGGGGAGCCCAGGGCTGGCTGAGTGGGGCACGGGAGGAGAAATGGGGCTCAGCAGCAGCTCGAGGAGGAGCTGCTCCTCTCCCTCCATCCCTCCGCACACACCTGGGATTGAATCTGACACCTCGGGCACATTTTCCGGAGAGGTGTCCAGCTGGTGGCACAGCTGGAGGGATGGAGGGACAGCACGTCCCAAACCCCGCGAGCCCCCGTGGAGCAGCTCGGAATAACTGGTTGTGCAAGAGGCGCGATAACATCTCCGCGGCCCGCACCGAGCCGCTCTCCCCGCTTTTCGGGGGAGCCGCGGTGTCGCAATCCGGGCTCAGGGTGAAGGGCTGGGGTTTCGGAAACTCATCCATCCCCACGAGGAGAGAGAGCCCAGGAGGGGCAGGAGCAGCGCTGGTCCAGGGGCTGACGCAGCCCCCGCTGCCTCCTGGCCCCAAAATGGGATTGTTTCCCAGCAAAGTCGGCCTAAAAACACAACAAAATCAAACAACACAGCCCTCCAAGGTTACCACGTGTTATTTTTCACCCCTGCGCCTCAGGACTTTCCGGCACTAACGAGAGCCAGGGCGGCTCCTTTGCTTCCTCCAACCTGAGACACCTGAAAACAAAACAAAACCAACCAAAAAAAAAAAAAAACCAAAAAATGGTTGGGCAGAAATCAGAAATCCCAAATCTCCCCGGCAATGGGAAGTGCTTTCAAGGGGAAGCTGCTTTCGGCAAGCCAGCCACGTCCCAAAATTACAACCGGTCCCGGCAATTAGGAGAAGTAAAACATTAAAAAGCAGGAGGCAAAGTGCATTTGCATCTAAATTCGGTGGGGCTGGGAGGCTCAGCCCGACAACAGAGCGGAAAAATTCCCTCGCCAAGAAAAGTTCCACGGCATCTCACGAACGTGAGGGTTTCATAGGGTTGGCTGTGGGTTTCAGCGCAGTCTTGATGCCTGAATTAATAAGCATTCTCAGTTAAAAAATTACTCAAGGATTTTTTTTTTAAACTAATACCTCCTTGAATAATGCTTTTTATCTACTTCACTGAAATGGAATTTCAAATTCGAACAACTGTTGTGCGCTATCAGCAAGATTCTCACTGTTATAATCACGTAACATCCCCCTCTTCCATTTTACACCCCAAAAGCGGCGCTGGGGTGCAGATCCAGGGCTGGATCCCCAAAGCTGAGAGCGGGAAGGGTTAACCCGTGCTCAGCCATGCCCATCCCAGCGCAGCCCCGGGCGGGAGGGGGCACCGGGGCATTTCCATCAAGGATTTGTTGGAAAGAGGCTCCTGCAAACCCACAAACCCAGCCCAGCTCCGCACAAGCTTTTTTTTTTCTCTTTTTTTCTTTTTTTTTTTTTTTTTTCCCTGCTGCACAAACAGGTTTGGGTTTAACTCCGGGCCCGCAGGTGGGTGAGTTACCTGAAGGCCTCCAGGAGGAGGAAACTCCCACATCCGCTCCCAAAGCAGGGGGAGGCTCCCGGCGTTGGGTTTCACCTGCAAACACAGCTTTGTGCTCCAAAAAACAGGAGCTGCGGGCGGCTCCGAGCCAAACGCGGGGAGAGGCAAACGGAAAATCCCAGGCAGAGATTGCTGAGGCTCTCCCGAGGAGCAGGAGCAGAGCAGGGCACTCTGAGCTCCTCCTCCTCTCCTTCCTCACCCCACAAGCAGTAGGGTGACCCCAGTCCCAGCAGCGCTGCAGGGAGGAGGGAGCTGGCTGGAAAACCCACAGGGATGGAGCCCAGCACGGGAATCTGGGGGGAAAGAGACCCTCAGAGACCTCCCAGAGCACCCTGGGCTTGGGGAGAGTCTGAGAGCAAGAGGGGATGTAGAAATAGGAGGGGGGATAAAAACAAGAGGGGATACAAAAATAACTGGGGGTGGAATCACCAGAGAGGTGATGGGGTCACAAAACCTCATCCACTCCAGGTAACCCTGATGGACCAGTTCATTTCCAGTCCTTCCCAGCTCTACTGACCCCATTGAACCATTCCCATTCCCAGTGACCCCCTCCAGCCATTCCCAGTGACCCTATCCAGCCATTCCCATCTCCAGTGACCCCATCCAGCCATTCCCATCTCCAGTGACCCCATCCAGCCATTCCCATCTCCAGTGACCCCATCCAGCCATTCCCATCTCCAGTGACCCCATCCAGCCATTCCCATCTCCAGTGACCCCATCCAGCCATTCCCATCTCCAGTGACCCCATCCAGCCATTCCCATCTCCAGTGACCCCATCCAGCCATTCCCATCTCCAGTGACCCCATCCAGCCATTCCCATCTCCAGTGACCCCATCCAGCCATTCCCATCTCCAGTGACCCCATCCAGCCATTCCCATCTCCAGTGACCCCATCCAGCCATTCCCATCTCCAGTGACCCCATCCAGCCATTCCCATCTCCAGTGACCCCATCCAGCCATTCCCATCTCCAGTGACCCCATCCAGCCATTCCCATCTCCAGTGACCCCATCCAGCCATTCCCATCTCCAGTGACCCCATCCAGCCATTCCCATCTCCAGTGACCCCATCCAGCCATTCCCATCTCCAGTGACCCCATCCAGCCATTCCCATCTCCAGTGACCCCATCCAGCCATTCCCATCTCCAGTGACCCCATCCAGCCATTCCCATCTCCAGCGACCCCATCCAGCCCTCCCCAGCAATCCGAGGCCATCACTGACGAGCTCATTAACACCTCATCCTCACAAAGAGCTCATCACATCCATTCCCAGCCAGGGAATCCTTCATTTGGATCCCAGCCAGGCTGGGGATCTCCAGGGAAAGCTGGGAAACGCGCGGGGACTCATCCTGCCCCAAACTCTGGGTGCCCCTGGTGTGTTTTGCTGCTCTGAGTGCGGGGCCCAGGAGAGAAGGGCAATCCCTGCCCCCAGAGCTCTCCCAAAGGCAGCAGACAAGATGTAACACGAGGAGGAAACGGGCTGCAGGCCAGAGGGGATGCCATAAAATCAGGATGTTTTGGAACCTCTGCCGTGGGCATAAATCACCTCGCCCAAACCAGAGCCGCCTCCCACAGCCCAGCCAGGGCCAAACTGCACAAAAAAAATTTGCCCAAAAGGACCAAAAATCCACCAAAATGGGTCTCAGAGTGCTGCAGGCAAAGGGGTTTGGCTGTGCCAGGCCAGAGGGGCCCCTGGCAGAGCCAGGAATGGGCTCCTGCCCTCCCAGGGGGTATAAAAAGAAGAGGGGATAGAAAAATAGGTGGGAGCACAAAAACAACAGAGGATACAAAAATAAGAGGGGGTATAAAAACAATAGGGGATACCAGAGCCTCGGTGGTGTCGAAACCAAAACTTTGTTTTTGGTGGTGTCAAAATCAAAATTTTCCTCTGCTCTGCACTCCTGCCAAGGAAGGGCAGGTCCTTAAGGCTTCAATCAGCCCGGCTGCACCCCAAAATAATTCTGCCACCTCTCCAGCCCACCCTCCTCACTCCACTCACAAACCAGCTGTGCCAAAAAAGCGATTTTTCTCCTTTTTTTGTCTCCTCAAGAAAGAAGCAGAACTGGGGTGTCGAAACCAAAACTTTGGGGTTGGCGGTGTCAAAATCAAAATTTTCCTCTGCTCTGCCCTCCTGCCAAGGAGGGGCAGATCCTTAAGGCTTCAATCAGCCCAGCTGCACCCCAAAACACTTCTGCCACCTCTCCTGCCCCTCTCCACCCCACCCTCCTCACTCCACTCACAAACCAGCTGTGCCAAAAAAGGGATTTTTCTCCTTTTTTTGTCTCCTCAAAACTGGGGGGAGGGAGTGGCACCTAATTTGCAATAAACACCCCGAATTTCCCGCCGGCCACATCCCCAGGGCTGTGCCAGGCTGGCAAGCCCAGCAGGCTGTGAGGAGCTCACGGCTGGAGCTGCAGCCCCCGGCTGACCCGGCAGTGCCCGGGGCAGGGGCAGATCCTGGCATTAGTATGCGCAGCACATCCCAGCCCTGTCTGCGCCTCGTTCCCAGCCCACTCGGCTCTGTAAATCCCACAAAAGGCATCCCCCGGGGCTGGGGCAGCGGGGCCAGGGGGATGGGAACGGGGATCCTGGGGCAGCGCAGGAATTTCGCTCTGCCGATGGAAGGGAAGGATGGGAGATGCTGCAGAACGGGATGGAAGCAGGGCTGGGGGGTCAGCACAGAGATTCCCTCTCGTTTCTGTTTATAACCTTGATTTCAGCTCTAAAATGGTTTTTTTGATGGAGAAGGGGGGACAGGGCAGCTCTCAGCAGGGACCTCCTTGGTCTCCAGGGCAGGAACCTCCCCAGGTGCTCCAGGCTCAGCTGGGAGGGGCACAAACAGCTCGGAGAAGGAATTCCATCCTATTTCCCTTTTTTATGCGCTGCTGTGAATCACTGCTCACCTTCCAGACCCTCTCAGGGACAGGGAACCCCATTCCCCAAATTCCCCTGGCCCTGCTCACCTCGGGCTGTGGTTTCACCGAGGCTCTGCTGACTCAGGGGAACGAGAGTGGGGAACGGTCCTGCCTGGAGCAGCATCTCCCTCTCCTTCAGCATCCCAATCCAAAGGGGGAGAGGTCTCCCTCCCACACTGCAGCAGCAGGGATGCTTCGGGTTGGGAGGGACCTTAAACCTCATCCCGTTCCAACCCCAGCTCTCCCCAGGTGAGTTACTGCAGGTTTGGGAAAAGGCAGAACCAAACCCACTCCCTTTTCTGCGTTAAATACATCCCAAAAAACCCTGACCTTCAGAAATCACCTTTTCATGGGGTGCCTCAAGAAAGACAGAGCCATGTGCTCTTTTAGGTCCCAAATACTTTGATTTTTTCCCCTTTATTTCTTCAATAATTAAGTTTGCATTCAGTTCCCATGTCTTGGAATTCTCCCAGCACTTGAACCCACCTGAGACGTGGCTAATTCCTCAGCCTCGAAAATAAGGAAGAAATAAGACCCATCTTGAAGAGGAGATTTAAGGGCAGGGACTAAACCGAAGAATATTTGAACGGCAGCTCGGAGCTGACTTGCAAATTCCAGCCCAGGTGTTGTAACCCTGTTCCCTGTATGCCTCAAAATTCCCTTTTGAGCAGCTGAATCAGCGAATCCCAGAGTTCCCAGAGCCTTCCTGGCAGGCTGGCAGCGAGGAGCCGGAATCCAGCACCACCTTGGCGTTTGCTGGGAGCTGGGTGAAGCCTGGGAACATTTCTGGTGGAGGCAGAAGCAACCAGGAGGTGCTGGAAGGTTCCACAGAGACCCAAATAATGATGAAACCACCAGAGATTTCACCTCCCATCTGTGATGGTGTTCACAGGGGTGTTGGGATGAGGGAAGAGACGAGGATCTGACTCCGTGTTTCAGAAGGCTTGATTTATTATTTTATGATATATATTACATTAAAACTATACTAAAACAATAGAAGAAAAGGTTCTCATCAGAAGGCTGGCTAAGAATAGAAAGGAATGATAACAAAGCTTCTCAGACAGAGTCCGAGCCAGCTGGACTGTGATTGGCCATTAATTAGAAAAAACCACATGAGGCCAATCACAGATGCACCTGTTGCATTCCACAGCAGCAGATAATCAATGTTTACATTTTGTTCCTGAGGCCTCTCAGCTTCTCAGGAGGAAAAATCCTAAAGAAAGGATTTTTCATGAAAAGATGTCAGCGACACTCATCCCACTGCAGGGTTTCGCTACATACCCTGGCAGCCCCGCGGTGTCAAAACCAAAATTTTTGGGGTGAAAATCTATTTATAGTGGGCAAGAGCCATTGGATCCCGGTGCTGGGAGTCAGGTGAGCTCGCTGTCCTCGGTGGAACCGGCAGGTCCGGCCCGTGAGGCATCCCGCAGATATTGCGGTGCGGGGTGAGAAGCGACGGGCAATAAAGCCGCGCTTAACTCCCGTCATTACGTGACAGGCGATAAAGCCGCGCTTAACTCCCGTCATTACGTGACAGGCGATAAAGCCGGGCTTAACTCCCGTAATTACCCCGGAGCGGCCCTGACTAATCCATCCCACGGCGTCCGAGGCGGGGCTCGGTCTCCGGGACAGAGCCCGGGCTGCAGCAATTCCATGGGAAGAGTTTGCTGCTGGATGGGACAGGGGAGAGCTCCAGAGATTCCCAACCCCAAAGAGCCTCCAAATCCCAAACAGCCTCCAAATCCCAAACAGCCTCCAAATCCCAAACAGCCTCCAAATCCCAAACAGCCTCCAAATCCCAAACAGCCTCCAAATCCCAAACAGTCTCCAAACCCCAAACAGCCTCCTAACCCCAAAACACCTCCAAACACCATTCCAAACCCCAAACAGCCTCAACCCCCCAAACAGCTTCCTAACTCCCCCTCCAAAACCCAAACAGCCTCAAACCCCAAAGAAATTCCCAACCTCAAAGAGTCTCCCAATCCCAAACAACCTCCAACCCCCAAACAGCCTCCAACCTCACTCCAAACCCCAAATTGCCTCTAAACCCCAAAGAGCCTCCAACCCCTAAGAACCTCCAAATCCCAGTCTCCAATCTCCAAACAGCCTCCTAACCCCAAAACACCCTCCAAACCCCATTCTAAACCCTAAACAGCCTCCAAACCCCAAAATAGCCTCAAACGCCAAACAGTCTCCAACCCCACAAAACCTCCAAATCCCAAACAGATGCCAAACCCCAAACAGCCTCCAAACCCCAAAGGGCCTCCTAACCCCAAACAGCTTTCTAACCCCAAAAACCCCTCCAAACCCCGCTCCAAACCCCAAAGAGCCTCCAAACCCTAAGACAGCCTCCTAACCCCAAAACAGCCTCAAACCCCAAACAGTCTCCAACCCCAAACAACCTCCAAATCCCCAACAGCCTGCAACCCCCAAACATCTCCCTAAGCCCCCTCCAAAACCCAAACAGCCTCAAACCCCAAAGTGCCTCCTAACCTCAAAACATCCTCCAAACCCCACTCCAAAACCCAGAGAGACTCAAGCCCCAAAGAGATTCCTAACCCCAAATAGCCTCCAAATCCCATAGAGCCTCCAAACCCCAAACAACCTCTAACTCCAAACACCCTCCAAACCCCAAACAGCCTCCAAATCTCAAAATAACCCCTCAACCCCAAACAGCCTCCCAAACCCAAAACACCCTCCAAACCCCAAACAAACTCAAATTCCAAACACCTTCCTAACCCCAAAACACCCTCCAAACCCCAAACAACCTCCAAACCCCAAACAGCCTCACAACCCCAAAACACCCTCCAATCCCCCCTGCAAACCCCAAACAGCCTCCACCCTTCACCCCAGGTGCTGCTGCTCCAGGGCACAGCCCAGGTCACCCCGAGTCCCGTGCCAGAGTGGAATTGACTTTGGATCAATTCCATTTTTCTCCAGTATTTTCTTCCCCCTCCACGACCCCGTGGCACCTGCATCAGCGGGATTGACAGTACCAGATGGATTGGAGGTGCTGTGCCTAAAAAAACAAGGAAGGGAATAATGGGATGGAGCCAAAAGGTTCAGCTGGGGGAATGGAGCCGGGAATTGCTGGGAGGGTTTGGGTCCGTTCCATGGAGCAGCAGAGCTGGAGGTTCTGGGACAGGGAAAAGCAGAGCCCCAGGAGCAGGGACAGCACAGATTGTGGGAATGGCGCTGTCCCCATCCCAGAGCTCACGCAAGGTGTTGAGATTCCAGCAGAGCAGAACTCCTGGTGGTGCCTCAGGTTGGAGCTTTTCTATTTTTCAGGTTCTGTGCTGCTTCAGTGTGTGGCTCTGGGCTCACATCAGGGGATGCTGAGCTCTGTGCACAGAGCAGGGAGACAAAACAATTCCTGCTCCAGCTGGGCACCGAGGACAAATGATCCAAATCTCAGCCCAGGAGCACAAACCCCGTGGGCTGGAGAGAGAAAAACAAGCAGGGTGGGACTGGATGGGCTAAAGCTGGAATGGGACAATGAACTGCAAG
>NW_005054707.1:117393-123921 GCF_000277835.1 Geospiza fortis | reverse complement strand
GCTTGGAATAAATCCCTGCTTTATTCTGTAACTCTGCCCAGCCTCTGCTCCAGCTCAGCCTTCTCAAGGCATCCCTGGAATCAAAGCTGGTTCCCACTGAAAGGGCTGCTTTTCCAAATTACCCTTTGCTTTTCCAAAATATCCCGTTCCAGGTGGGTTTGGTGGGATTTGCATCAAAGTTCACGACAGGGAACTTTTCCTCAACACCAACCAAGAGGAAAAAATCTCCCATGGTGCCCAAAAATATCCATGAAGGATTTTGTACATGGGGAAGGGAAGGGAAGGGAAGGGAAGGGAAGGGAAGGGAAGGGAAGGGAAGGGAAGGGAAGGGAAGGGAAGGGATCAATCCTGGCTTTATGGAAAGGCAGCAGCAGCCTGGGAGCCCCAGGGGTGACCCGGGCAGGTCAGAGCTGCTGTCCCTGCAAAGCTCAGCCTCTCCCAGCACAGCCCAAAATACCAAAACCTCATTTCCAGCCCACCAGGGAAATGTTAGGGAGTTGTCGGGAGTTCCCCAGGTTTAAACCCACAATAACCAGTGGATTTTGTGGAAGTGTTTTCCTCCTCGTATTGGAGCCGTTCACCCCCAGGACAGCATTTTTAGGCTGGGCTGCCTAAAACCCTTCCCAACTCTCCCACCAAGAAAGATCCAGCCCCAAACTCCTCCTCGCCTCCCCTGCCTTCCAGCTGGCAGCGTTCAGCCCCGAAAAAGACAGGAGATGGAGTGGGAAAAAAAAAATCAAATCCCTGCAGATTCTCATCTTCCTCCTGTCGTCTCCTCGAGTCATTGTTTGGCAGGACGAGAATTTCAGCTCTGGCTGTGCCGGGGAGCAG
The DNA here is from genome assembly GCF_000277835.1 of Geospiza fortis. Taxonomy (NCBI): domain Eukaryota; kingdom Metazoa; phylum Chordata; class Aves; order Passeriformes; family Thraupidae; genus Geospiza; species Geospiza fortis. The sequence goes on along the minus strand of NW_005054707.1, from coordinate 123,090 downwards.
GATTAGACAGGTCACCGGGGATCGGGTTTCACGTTTTACCTTTTTAACTCCCCGGCTCTGCACGTAGGCTGGGAACTGGCAGAGCCGGGAGCAGGCGGGGGACAGGCAGGGGACAACCAGGGCACAGCCAGGGGACAGCCAGGGGACAGCAGGGGCAGGGATGGCACCTGGGGATTCCCTTCCCAGATTCTCTCCTTTCCGAGATTTATTCCTTTCCCAGATTCCCTCCTTTCCCAGATTCCCTCCTCTCCCACATTCATTCCCTTCCCAGATTCTCTCCTTTCCGAGATTTATTCCTTTCCCAGATTCTCTCCTTTCCCAGATTTATTCCTTTCCCAGATTCCCTCCTCTCCCAGATTAATTCCCTTCCCAGATTCTCTCCTTTCCCAGATTTATTCCCTTCCCAGATTCCCTCCTTTCCCAGATTCATTCCCTTCCCAGATTCCCTCCTTTCCCAGATTTATTCTCTCCCCAGATTCCCTCCTCTCCCAGATTCATTCCCTTCCCAGATTCCCTCCTTTCCCAGATTCCTTCCTCTCCCGGAGCTGCCAAACCCGGGCACCTCTCACAGGTCCAGCCTCAAAGCAGGGGGAAAATTAAAGGGTAAAGAAGGGGAGGGGTTTTGCTCCAAAAAGAGTAAAAATTTAAAGAAAGGGTCCTGCTGGAATTTTGTCCTAGAAGGTTCCGTTGTCTCTGGAATTCAGAATTCCGGCAGAGCCAGAAGCTCTTGGGCATCTGGGTTTGGGAGGATGCAAATGCTGGGATTTGGGAAGTTCTGGCACCTTGCAGGGCGCTCAGGGTGGTTCTGGAGCCCTGCGGTTTCAGCAGTGTAAAAATCTCCTTTTCACCTCCTTTCCCTCGGGCACAAAGCGCATTTCTCCTGCCTTTACACCCCCTGTGACTTCTTCGGGGTCAGCATCCCTCAAGGAGCCCTGAACACCAAGATGGTCCCAGGCTGGATTGGGAGGCACCAAAAAACAGAAAAGACAAAGATTCAATTCCTCAAGGTGATAATTCTGATAAAAACGTGTTGAACTTGTGAGAGTTTATAAATTGGAGCTGTTAATGCTCATTGGGACCTTTGTGTTCCAGCCTGGCCCTCTCCCCCTGCACAGCAGCACCACAAATCATAAATTCGAGCTGGAAGTGTCTTAAACATCCATTTAAACAGAGCCTTTTGTGTCCCTTCAGTGCAGGATATTCTCTAATTCCATTATTTCCCTGTAGCCAGCATTATTTATGTATTTCTATATTTCTATATTTCTATATTTCTATATTTCTATATTTCTATATTTCTATATTTCTATATTTCTATATTTCTATATTTCTATATTTCTATATTTCTATATTTCTATATTTCTATATTTCTATATTTCTATATTTCTATATTTCTATATTTCTATATTTCTATATTTCTATATTTCTATATTTCTATATTTCTATATTTCTATATTTCTATATTTCTATATTTCTATATTTCTATATTTCTATATTTCTATATTTCTATATTTCTATATTTCTATATTTCTATATTTCTATATTTCTATATTTCTATATTTCTATATTTCTATATTTCTATATTTCTATATTTCTATATTTCTATATTTCTATATTTCTATATTTCTATATTTCTATATTTCTATATTTCTATATTTCTATATTTCTATATTTCTATATTTCTATATTTCTATATTTCTATATTTCTATATTTCTATATTTCTATATTTCTATATTTCTATATTTCTATATTTCTATATTTCTATATTTCTATATTTCTATATTTCTATATTTCTATATTTCTATATTTCTATATTTCTATATTTCTATATTTCTATATTTCTTTATATTTTTATATTTAGCCAGCTTTTTTCCTGCTCCAACTGATTCCTAATATGATCAATATTCAATATTCATTGTTATACTCCAATATTTATTTTCTTCCCCGTGAGACGCTCACGTTACTGAATTCATTACAATTACATCATTATCATTTATTCTAATTAGCCCCCAAGCACCAGGAGCATGAAGAGATGGAATGACTTTCCCAGATTCCTTTTCCAGAGCAGTGCCCTAATCAATGACCCCTTCTTCCTCCCTTAACGCCTCGAACGACAGGGCAAAAATAATTAATTACTGATCAATTATTTACCCAGCCTGGCTTCTTTCCCTCCTTCACATTTATCCACCTGGGCACCACCTCGTTGTGCCAAGGTTTAGGATGCCCAGGGGTTCACAGGACACCTGAAATCACCCATGGGTGACACCTGGGACATCAGTGGGACCTGGAGGGGAAATCTCACCCCATTTTCAGCTGAATCCTGCATCCAGCCCGAATCCTGCATCCAGCCCGAATCCTTATCCCATTTTCAGCTGAATCCTGCATCCAGCCCGAATTCTTATCCCATTTACAGGTGAATTCTGCATCCAGCCTGAATTCTTATCCCATTTACAGGTGAATTCTGCATCCAGCCCGAATCCTTATCCCATTTTCAGCTGAATCCTGCATCCAGCCCAAATCCTGCATCCAGCCCGAATTCTTATCCCATTTACAGGTGAATCCTGCATCCAGCCCCAATTCTCACCCCATTTTCAGCTGAATCCTGCATCCAGCCCAAATTCTGCATCCCACCTGAATTCTTATCCCATTTTCAGCTGAATCCTGCATCCAGCCCGAATTCTCGCCCCAATCCAGCCCAAATTCTGCATCCAACCTGAATTCTCACCCCATTTTCAGCTGAACCCTGCATCCAGATCGAATTCTGCATCCAGCCCCAATTCTCACCCCCTTTCACAGCTGAATCCTCCAGCCCAACTTGAATTCTTGTGCTGCACCTGAATCCCACATCCAGCCTGCCCAGAGCCTTTCAGGATCCCCAAAAAGTCCTGGGCTCAGACACAAATCCCAACGTCCCAAATTTCCAAGAATTCCAGGACAATTCTAAGGGATCCCCAAGATCCACCTCAAGCAAACCCCCAAGAGGGAAATTCAATAATTCTGTTTTCCAAGCTGTGCCCCATGTCCCAGCTCAGCCTGCCTACAAATCCAAGGGGAAACTTCTCCTGGGATGCAGAGAGCAAAAATAGGGCAGGAATCCCTCAAATAACATCAACCCAGGCTCTAACCCCCTCCAAGGACACCTTGGAGGGTTTTATTTGTCCCAAACCATCTGAAAAAGGTTCTGAGCTGTTTCCTTTTGACCAATTCAATTCCTGTTTCCCATCAGGAAAAACAAAGTGGTGAGAGTTGAACACCAAAAATCCCAGAACCTCCAAATTTATTGCCCCAAACCCCTCATTTCTATAATGTTCTCACACAATGCACAGTGCAAATCCCAAATCTGGGATGGTTCCATCACACCCAGGCAGGAGAAGCCTCAGTTACCAATTTCCAGGGCTGAGCTGGTGTTTCCCACCTTGGAGGTGGTTTAGGAGCTTTTTTCCTACAGAGCCACCACGAGTTGAGCACAATTTCCTCCGACCCACCCTTCCAATGCCTCCTAAAACCACAAAAAAATGGGAAAATCCCAGAGTTGTGAGGAAGGATGAGAAGGGTGGGGTTGTCCCTGTCCCCCATCTGCTCCTTGCAGGGCTCCAGACATTTCAACACATCCCAAAATGATCCCGAACCTCGTGGTTAATAAAGTTCCTGACATAAAGATAAGCCCAATCCTCTTCCCGGGGTAATTACAAGCCTATCACTCCCCAGTTAATTACACACAGCTAAAGATCTAATTAGGTGGAGATGGAAAAAAATCCGAGGCACTGGGAACAAATCCGTCTGCCCTGAGCGGGCTGAGAGGGAAACATTCCCAGGGAAAAGGCGGGGATTCTCCTTTTTACCAAAATATTCCCAGGGAAAAAGTAGGAATTCTCCTTTTTACCAAAATATTCCCCGGGAAAAGGTGGGGATTCTCCTTTGAACCAAAATAATCCCAGGGAAAAGGTGGGAATTCTCATTTCTACCAAAATATTCCCAGGGAAAAGGTGGGAATTCTCCTTTTAACCAAAATATTTCCAGGGAAAAGATGGGAATTCTCCTTTTAATCAAAATATTCCCAGGGAAAAGGTGGCAATTCTCCTTTGAACCAAAACATTCCCAGGGAAAAGGTGGGAATTCACCTTTGAACCAAAACATTCCCAAAGAAAAGGTGGGAATTCTGCTCTTAATCAAAATATTCCCAGGGAAAAGGTGGGAATTCTCCCTTTAACCAAAATATTCCCAGGGAAAAGGTGGGAATTCTCCTTTTAACCAAAATATTCCCAAAGAAAAGGTGGGAATTCACCTTTGAACCAAAACATTCCCAAAGAAAAGGTGGGAATTCTGCTCTTAATCAAAATATTCCCAGGGAAAAGGTGGGAATTCAAATTTTAACCAAAACATTCCCAGGGAATTCGCCTTTTAACCACGGAATGTGTTGGAAAACTCTTCCAAAATCATCGATTTCAGCCCTTGGGCTCTCTCCACCTTGTCCCCAGCCCAAAGCCAAGTGACAGATCCTTGGACACCTCCAGGGTTGGGGACTCCAAACCTCCCTGGGCAGATGTTTGAAAATCCTGTCCATGGAGAAATTCCTCCCTTTAAAATCCTGTCCATGGAGAAATCCCTCCTTTGAAAATCTTTTCCATTAAGAAATTCCTCCCTTGAAAATCTTTTCCATTTAGAAATTTCTCCCTTTAAAATCCTGTCCATGGAGAAATTCCTCCCTTGAAAATCTTTTCCATTTAGAAATTTCTCCCTTTAAAATCCTTTCCATGGAGAAATTTCTCCCTTTAAAATCCTGTCTATGGAGAAATTCCTCCCTTGAAAATCCTTTCCATGGAGAAATTCCTCACTTGAAAATCCTTTCCATGGAGAAATTCCTCCCCACATCCAACCTGAACCTGCCCTGGGGTAGTCTGAGGCTCATTTTCAGCGGATAAATAAAGACAGACAAACACCCAGCGCCACACAAACCCCACCTGCAGCCCTGCAAATCCTAAAAACCCAAGGAGGATTTTAGGGTGTGCACCCAAGGAGTCCCCACAAGGGCACCTAGAACATCATACCCCCGCTCATCCCCCTGTTATTTGAAGCTGCTAATTTTGGAAAAGGAGGCAGGAGGAGGGGGAAGAAGCTCTGTCAAGCCGCGACGATCCCTGGATGCCAAAGAGATGCACGCACCATCCCCTGGGTGATGAGCGGGACAGGCCGGGGCAAACCCCAGCGAATGCATTTCCGAGCTCGCTGCCTGAGGGCTGGGACAGGTAACAACAGCCAGGGTGGGAAGGGAGGAGGGGAAAAAAAAAATCCCAATTATAACAAGCAACTGTCGGAGAAAACACTTGGGGAAAAGTGACGGGGGTGGGGGAAGGAGCTGGGAGCTGGGAGCTGGCTGTTCCTGGAGAGCCAGCACCAGGAACGGCCCAGAATATCAGGATTTCCCCCCAGGATGGACCCCAGGCTCCCTGGGAGCTGCTTTTCCAGGGATTCCCGTGGCCAGGAGGGCTGGGAGCTGGATCAGCTCCATGGGCAGTGACAGCAGGGATTTCAGGAAGCTGCTCCCACTCAAGGCTCCAAGGGATGGCGAATTTACTCTGTCCCTCTTCAGGGCATTTAAAATTTAAATAAAACCCCCAAGTTTTCCTTCCCAGTGGGGATTTGGGTGTCTCTGGGAGTGGTGGGAAGGGGCATCACAACACCCTGAGCGCTCACCCTGC
>NW_005054707.1:116907-117149 GCF_000277835.1 Geospiza fortis | reverse complement strand
AAATCCTGGGCTCAGACACAAACCTCGGCATCCCAATGCCCAAGATCTCCCAGCTCAAACCACCAGGACAATTCCAAATTATCACCTCAAGAGGAAAAGCCAATAATTCAGTTTTCCAATCCCCAAGAGGAAAAGTCAATTATGCTGTTTCCCAAGCCGTGCCCCATCTCCCAGCCCAGCCTGCAAAGCCAGACGTTCCCCATGGGCACACAGGGAAGATCAGACACAAACCCCAACATCCC
>NW_005054707.1:112195-113022 GCF_000277835.1 Geospiza fortis | reverse complement strand
ATCCCATCCCATCCCATCCCATCCCAATCCCAATCCCAATCCCATCCCATCCCATCTCAATCCCATCCCATCCCATCCCAATCCCAATCTTAATCCCATCCCATCTCAATCCCATCCCATCCCATCCCAATCCCAATCTTAATCCCATCCCATCCCATCCCAATCCCAATCCCAGTCTCAATCCCATCCTATCCCACATCATCCCATCTCATCATCCCATCCCATCCCATCCCATCTCAATCCCAATCTCAATCCCATCCCATCCCATCCCATCCCATCCCATCCTATCCCATCCCATACCAATCCCAATCTCAATCCCAATCCCAATCCCATCCCACCCCTGCCATCAGCAGGGACACCTCCACCACCCCAGCTCGCTCCAAGCCTCATCTTGAAAAGCCTCTTTAAAAATGAGTTTTTAAAGGGGGATTTTAAACCCTGTTCTTGATGGGGCTTTGCTCTTTCAAAGCCTCGCTGAACATCCAGAAATCCTCCTCAAAAATGAGGATAAGAGCAGAGAAATAAGCCAGGGAGTGTCACAGCTGCCTGGGAGGGAAATGTCACCTCCTGCAGCTCCTGCTGCTCCCTCGGGAGCCCGAGGAGAGCTGGCAGCTCTCAAATCCAGGTCCAGCCTGGTGGTTTGGCTTATCCCCTCAGCTCAGCTCGGCTCCCTCAGTGCTGCGTGCCCAAATCACTTGTGACAAGTTTGGCGGCGGCCGTCGGCAGCAGCTCGGCCGGATTAACCCCGCTGCGGATGCGCTCCTAAATCCCGGGGCCACCCAGAGCCCCGGGGCACTCTGAGTCAGCCGCGGGCAGGGCCCCCCCGC
>NW_005054707.1:104552-112152 GCF_000277835.1 Geospiza fortis | reverse complement strand
CCAATCCCCAAGAGGAAAAGTCAATAATTCCGTTTTCCAATCCCCAAGAGCAAAAGTGAATAATTCCGTTTTCCAATCCCCAAGAGCAAAAGTGAATAATTCCGTTTTCCAATCCCCAAGAGCAAAAGTGAATAATTCCGTTTTCCAATCCCCAAGAGCAAAAGTGAATAATTCCGTTTTCCAATCCCCAAGAGCAAAAGTGAATAATTCCGTTTTCCAATCCCCAAGAGCAAAAGTGAATAATTCCGTTTTCCAATCCCCAAGAGCAAAAGTGAATAATTCCGTTTTCCAATCCCCAAGAGCAAAAGTGAATAATTCCGTTTTCCAATCCCCAAGAGCAAAAGTGAATAATTCCGTTTTCCAATCCCCAAGAGCAAAAGTGAATAATTCTGTTTTTCAAATCCCCAAGAGGAAAAGTCAATTATTCTGTTTCCCAAGCCGTGCCCCATGTCCCAGCCCAGCCTGCAAAGCCAGACGTTCCCCATGGGCACACAGGGAAGATCAGACACAAACCCCAACATCCCAATGTCCAAGATTTCCCAGCTCAAACCGCCAGGACAACTCTAAATGATCACCTCAGGCCAATCCCCAAGAGCAAAAGTGAATAATTCCGTTTTCCAATCCCCAAGAGGAAAAGTCAATAATTCCGTTTTCCAATCCCCAAGAGCAAAAGTGAATAATTCTGTTTTTCAAATCCCCAAGAGGAAAAGTCAATTATTCTGTTTCCCAAGCCGTGCCCCATCTCCCAGCCCAGCCTGCAAAGCCAGACGTTCCCCATGGGCACACAGGGAAGATCAGACACAAACCCCAACATCCCAATGTCCAAGATTTCCCAGCTCAAACCGCCAGGACAATTCCAAATGATCACCTCAGGCCAATCCCCAAGAGGAAAAGTGAATAATTCCGTTTCCCAATCCCCAAGAGGAAAAGTCAATAATTCTGTTTCCCAAGCCGTGCCCCATGTCCCAGCCCAGCCTGCAAAGCCAGAGGTTCCCCGTGGGCACACAGGGAAGGACAGGAGCGTCCGTGGGTCTGTCCATCACCAGCTGGAGCTGTGCAGGGCTCAGGAATTCCCATCCGGAGCTCCCCGGGGGCATTTTCACCTTTGGGAACCCCCCTGGCACCCACAGGCGGAGGAAAGTGCCAGGGGCACTCCTGGCTGCCCATGGAAACCTCTGACTTTGCACCAAATTCCGAACTGGAACCATTCCCTGGCCACTTTCTGCCCCTCCACGCCGCGGGAGGCCAATCGTTATTTACTCAGCGTTCTGTTAAATAAAGAGAGTGGGGGGGAAAAAAAAATAAATAAAAGCGGGGTTTTAGGACAAGGAGAGCTGCTTATCGTTTCCTCCAATCTAGGGCTGGGTTTTGGAGAGTCACTCGCCTACAGGTGACTGACAGCAGGGCTTGTGATGAAATCCTGGGCGCAAAAACATCTCCCTCCAAAAGGCTCCAGCAGAGCCAACAAATTCCATCAGCTGAGCTGGCACTGCCACACCAACCCGCTGCTGGTGGAGGCAGCTGGACAAAGCCAGGGTGGGGAGCTGATTTCATGGCTCTCCTCCAAAATCCTGCCTCTTTGCAAGGGCAAAAATCTGATTTTTCTGATTTCTTTTTCCCAAATTATTCTGATTTTTCTGATTTTTTCCCCCAAATTATTCTGATTTTTCAGATTTTTTTCAGATTTTTTCCCAGATTTTTCTGATTTTTCAGATTTCTTTTTCCCAGATTATTCTGATTTTTCAGAATTTTTCCAGATTTTTTCCAGATTTTTTCCCAGATTTTTCTGATTTTTACAATTTTTTTCAGATTTTTCTTCCAGTTTTTTCAAATTATTTTTCAGATTTTTTCCCAGACTTTTCTGATTTTTTCAGATTTTTTCAGATTTTTTTCTCAGATTCTTCTGATTTTTCAGATTTCTTTTTCCAGACTTTTCCACTTTTTCAAAATATTTTTTCCCGATTTTCCCGGATTTTTCTGATTTCTCAGATTTTTTTTTTTCAGATATTTTTCAGATTTTTTTTCCCAGATTTTCTGATTTTCCAGATTTTTTTTTCAGATTTTTTTCCCCAGACTTTTCTAATTTTTCAGATATTTTTCCCCCCTTCCTTTTCTATTTTCCAGATTTTTTTCCCCCAGATTTTTCCGATTTTCCAGATTTTTGATTTTTATGATTTCTCCAGATTTTTTTTTTTTTTTTTTTTTTTTTGGAATCTGGAGCTGTTTTGTCCCTGGAACCTGGCCAGGAATGGCAGGGCAGGGCAAGCCCTGGTCCGGCCCTGCATGCCCAGGCTGGGATCCCGCGGTGCCCGGTGGCCCTGGGCACGCTGCCCCTGCCAGGGACAGGACTGGACACGCTGTTCCCTCTCTGAGCTGGCTCTGGATGCTGCCAGGCAGCTCCTGGGAAAAATCCCTGCTCCAAGTGTCCCAGAAAACACAATGCAAAGGCTCAGGGGGATTTATTCACTCCCTTCCCAGATTCCCTCCTTTCCCAAAATTATCCCTCTCCCAGATTCATTTCTTTCCCAGATTCATTCCTTTCACAGATTCATTTCCTTCCCAGATTCCCTCTTTTCCCAAAATTGTTCCTCTCCCAGAGTCATTCCTTTCCCAGATTCACCTCTTTCCCAGATTTATTCCCTTCCCAGATTCACTCCTCTCCAAGATTCATTCCTTTCCCAAATCCACTCGTCTCCCAAATTCATTCATCTCACAGATTTTCTTCTTTCCCAGATTCCCTCCGTACCCAAATTCATTCTTTTCCCAGATTCACTTCCCTCCCAAATTCCCTCCTCTCCCAGATTCATTCCCCTCACAAATTCCCTCCTTTCCCAGATTCCTTCCTCTCCCAGATTAATTTCTTTCCTAGGTTCCCTCCTTTCCCAAATTCCTTCCTTTCCCAAATTCATTCCTTTCCAAGATTCCCTCCTTTCCCAGATTCCTTCCTCTCCCAGATTAATTTCTTTCCTAGGTTCCCTCCTTTCCCAAATTCACTCCCTTCCCAGATTCCCTCCCAGACTCTCTCCTTTCCTAAAATTTCTTTCCTAAATCCACTCCTTTCCCAAATTCCCTCCTCTCCCAGATTCCCACCTCTCCGAACAGAAGTGACATCGAACACCCTATGCAATGTTGTGGCAAAAGGAAAATCCCAGTTGTGTACAGGGAAAAGAGGGACACAGAGAGGAAAAGGGACGAGCCCAGGGGTTCTGGAGATCTCCAGCAGCAAAACTCAGGAGTTTCTGCATTCCAGGGCACTTTTAAAGACCAGAGTGTTTCAAGCCTGAGGTTCACCTCAGAAAGCAGCACAAAAGGACATCCCTGAAGTTCATCATTCCAGCAGCACACTGAGATTGGGGTTTGGGGAAATTAATCTCAAATTCTTTGAGAATTCCCAGAGAAGAGCAGATCAGTAAAACACATTTTTAACCTCAGTGAGCCACGAGCTCGGCCTTGCTACACCCAGCACCCACTAGGTGTGAAATCACAAAATCCCTGACTGGTTTAGGTTTGAAAGGACCTTAAATCCCATCCCATCCCATCCCATCCCATCCCAATCCCAATCCCAATCCCATCCCATCCCATCTCAATCCCATCCCATCCCATCCCAATCCCAATCTTAATCCCATCCCATCTCAATCCCATCCCATCCCATCCCAATCCCAATCTTAATCCCATCCCATCCCATCCCAATCCCAATCCCAGTCTCAATCCCATCCTATCCCACATCATCCCATCTCATCATCCCATCCCATCCCATCCCATCTCAATCCCAATCTCAATCCCATCCCATCCCATCCCATCCTATCCCATCCCATACCAATCCCAATCTCAATCCCAATCCCAATCCCATCCCACCCCTGCCATCAGCAGGGACACCTCCACCACCCCAGCTCGCTCCAAGCCTCATCTTGAAAAGCCTCTTTAAAAATGAGTTTTTAAAGGGGGATTTTAAACCCTGTTCTTGATGGGGCTTTGCTCTTTCAAAGCCTCGCTGAACATCCAGAAATCCTCCTCAAAAATGAGGATAAGAGCAGAGAAATAAGCCAGGGAGTGTCACAGCTGCCTGGGAGGGAAATGTCACCTCCTGCAGCTCCTGCTGCTCCCTCGGGAGCCCAAGGAGAGCTGGCAGCTCTCAAATCAAGGAAACGTGGAGATGGGACAAAGCTGTGCTGCCAGGAAGGTGCAGGACACCTGCAGCTGGCACTGGGGACACTGTGTCCAGGGTGTCCCCAGGGTGTCCCCCCAGGCAGGACCCGGCTCCTGAAAACCCCCGGAGCTGGAAGGAGTTAAACTCCTCATTTCTGAGGGATTTCTCCCTAATCTGCGCACATGGCCCGAGGGATCAGGGCTGTGGGTGGTGGTGCAAGCCTGTGGCAGCGCTCAGGCCCTGGGCCCAGCACCTGACTGCTCTGCAAACCCTCTTAGCCCAGCACTTTTCAAATTTAATTAAGAGGCTCCTCTGAAGGGCTTAAAGCTGCTGCTGTGCCAGCCCCAAAGCGCTCCCAGGAGCCTGACAAGGGCAGCAGGGAGCAGGGACACTCACTTTGCAGAGTTTCACCCAAATCACAAAGCCAAAAGCGCTCCCAGGAGCCTGACAAGGGCAGCAGGGAGCAGGGACACTCAATTTGCAGAGTTTCACCCAAATCACAAAGCCAAAAGCGCTCCCAGGAGCCTGACAAGGGCAGCAGGGAGCAGGGACACTCAATTTGCAGAGTTTCACCCAAATCACAAAGCCAAAAGCGCTCCCAGGAGCCTGACAAGGGCAGCAGGGAGCAGGGACACTCAATTTGCAGAGTTTCACCCAAATCACAAAGCCAAAAGCGCTCCCAGGAGCCTGACAAGGGCAGCAGGGAGCAGGGACACTCAATTTGCAGAGTTTCACCCAAATCACAAAGCCAAAAGCGCTCCCAGGAGCCTGACAAGGGCAGCAGGGAGCAGGGACACTCAATTTGCAGAGTTTCACCCAAATCACAAAGCCAAAAGCGCTCCCAGGAGAAAAACCGACCAATCAAAAAAACCCACAAAAGAACCCACAAAACACCAAACCAAAAACAAAACAAAACAAACAAAATAACTCCCCCAAAACAACCAAACAAAAAAAAAAACACAAAAAAACCACAAAACACCAAACAAAAAAACCCAAACCAAAACAGTAATGAACACAAACTCATTCCCCCTCCCAAAAACCAACCAAACAAAAAAAAAACCACAAAAGAACCCAGAAAACACCAAACTAAATCCAAAACAAGCAAAAAACAACCACAAAACACCAAACCAAAACCAAAACCAAAACAAAAATAATCCCTCCCCCGCCAAAAAAACCCAACAAAAAAACCACAAAACAGCAAACCAAAACCAAAACAAACAAACAAAAAAAAAAGAACCACAAAAGAACCCAGAAAACACCAAACCAAAACCAAAACCAAAACAAACAAAAATAATCCCTCCCCTGCCAAAAAAAAACCAAAAAAACCAACAAAAAAACCACAAAACACCAAAACAAAAACCCAAAACAAAACAAAACAAAAACAAACAGGAAACAGCTACAAAATACCAAAAAAAAAAAAAAACCAAACCAAACCAAAAACAAAACCTCAAACAAATAAAACCCCACAAAAACCCCTTTTAAAAACCCACAAAAAAACCCCAAAACAAACAAGAATCAAACAATCAAACATAAAACCAAACCAAACAAATAAAAAAGCAATAATTGAGGAGGAAAGCTGCGCGAGGCGGAGATTTCGAGGCGACTGAGGCAGGGCAGTGTTCCCTGCACTGGGGCTGGTGTGGGGACGCAGGAGGGAAGGGAACAGCCCATAATATGCAGGCGGTGATTCTGAAGGGTTTTCACCCAAATGTCTCTGGGGTGGTGAGGACACGGAGCTGTCCTGGCGAGGAGACACACCCCAGCCTGGAGGGAACAGCCACTGCAACCCCAGAGTGGGAATAACGGGAATAATGGGAATAACGGGAATAATGGGAATAATGGGAATGGGAACAGGAATGGGGAATGGGAATGGGGAAATGGGAATGGGAAGAATGGGAATAATGGGAATGGGGAAATGGGAACGGGAATAATGGGATGGAAATGGGGATGGGAATGGGAGTAATGGGAATGGGAATAATGGGATGGAAATGGGGATGGGGATAGGGATGGGGAATGGGAAATGGGAATGGGAAGAATGGGATGTAAATGGGGATGGGGTATGGGGAATGGGAATGGGAAGAATGGGAAGAATGGGAATGGGGAAATGGGAACAGGGATGGGGATGGGGATGGGGATGGGGATGGGGATGGGGATGGGGAATGGGAATGGGGATGGGAAGAATGGGAAGAATGGGAAGAATGGGAATAATGGGAATGGGGAAATGGGAATGGGAGTAATGGGAATGGGAGTAATGGGAATGGGGATGGGGATGGGGGATGGGGAATGGGGAATGGGGAATGGGAATGGGAGTGGGAATGTGGATGGGGATGGGAATAATGGGAATAATGGGAATAATAGGAATAATGGGAATAATGGGAATGGGGAATGGGAATGGGGATAGGAAAGGGAATAATGGGAATAATGGGAATAGGGATGGGGATAATGGGAATGGAAATAACAGGAATGAGGATGGGAATGGGAATGAGGATGGGGATGGAGATGGGGATGGGGAATGGGGACAAGAACGGGAACAGGTGTGGGGATGAGCAATCAAAATGGGGAATGGGAATGGGGATGGGGAATGAAAATGGAGATGGGAATGGCAATGGGCAAGGAATGGGGATGGGCAGGGAATGGGAATGGGAATGGGAACCACAATGGGAATGGCGATGGGAAGCACAGCCAGGGTTTAGGAGGTCAGCACCTGAGAGGTCCCAGGGGCTCCCCGTGAGTGCTGCTCCCCCTCATCCCCCCGGGAATGCTGCAAACACGGGAAAACTGAGCTGGTGGGCAAGGGGGAGCAGCAGAGCCCAAACCCTGCCAGCGTGGCAATGGGCAGGGAAGGGATCCTGGGGGATTAAAGATTTCCTCAAAAGGTGATTGACAACACCCAGGCAGGAACTCGGGGAGGTGGGGAGAGGTCCCTGGGGTCACCAGCAGGGTCAGGCTTGAGCGGGAGTCACTCCCAGCTCTGGTGGGATGAGTTTGGGACAGCATTCCAAGGAATCCTGAGGACCAAGCCCAGCATAACCCAGCAGAGCTCCCTGATCCCGCAGCTGAGCAAGGAGAAACCTCCAGGAACAGGCTGGGAAAACACCAGGACAGAACAGACCTGCACCTCTCCTGATGCCAAAACTCCTTAACACCTCCCCTGCGCACAACTGCACCGCCAGGACCTGGCTCGTATGGAAAACCTCCCTGTCAGGACCCTGCACCCCTGCAGGGACGTCCCCAAACAGCCAGCAAATCACCAAAACCACTGGGAAATATTCCTCCTTTTCCTACAATTCCCAGGAGCTGGGGACATCTGAGCCCTGCTGCTGCTTGAGGAGGATGCTCCAGAAGGATCTGGAATGGGTCCCTTTGGAAAGGATTTTCCATCAGCCTGGGATCCCATGGATCTGAAACGGTTTTGTTGAAACTGGCAATTTAATTAGTGGGGGGGGGGGGGGA
>NW_005054707.1:99071-104542 GCF_000277835.1 Geospiza fortis | reverse complement strand
CCAGCATAATTCAGGAAGAAACATAATTTCCAAGTTAATGAGAGAAATATTTTAATTACGGCACTTAACAAGTTATGACTTTGCCAAGAGGTTCTCTTGGGGAGGCTGCACATTTTTTTCCATGGATTTCAAGCAAGGGAGAGTGGGAGAGGAGAGGGGAGGAAGCAGAGGAGGAAAACCATGGAAAGGAAGACGGGCAGCAGGAAAGGCTTTGGTGACAGCAAAAAAAAGGAGATTTTTCAAAATGAAGAGAGACCAGGGGGGCTCTGGTGACACAGGAGAAGGATTTAGGTTGGGTTTAGGTTGAGTTCTCCCCGGTGAGGGTGGGAAAACCCTGGAATGGAACTCCCAGAGCAGCTGTGGCTGCCCCTGGATCCCAAGGCCAGGTTGGACCGAGCTTGGAGCAGCCTGGGACAGTGGGAGGTGGACCTGGACGAGCTTTGGGGTCCCTCCCAACCCAAACCCTTCCCTGAGTCCCTCCAGGCTCTGCCCAGGCCCGTGGGTGCCAGGGGCTGAGCCCTTGGCAGCTCCCAGGGCAGGAAGTTTTTCCCTTTGAAGGCGGCTCCTGGGGGTGAGATTTGTTTTCTCTGCACGGCTCAACAGAAACAGCAATTTCCTCCTCCGAGCTGCAGCCCCGGCTCCTGGCAGCTCAGGTTTCCTTCCTGGTGAAGTCCCTCCGTGGCAGCCAGGTCTCTGCTCCTCCTGGGGACACCTGGGACTCGTTCAGTGTCCCCAGTGCCACCAGCCACCACCATAAAACCAGTTTGATATGAGCTGAGCTTGATAAATGCACCATCTCTGGCAGATGATTCATTGATGCCCATGAGCTCCTGACAGGTTCTCAGGTCTTTATTAGTCCTGAATCACATCTGCTCATAAATACCAGAGGGGTTTTTCACACCTTGGGTTATTATTGAAGGAGGACTCGTTTCGGCTGCCTTAGAAAAATATTTCCTGCTCTTTTCGGCTTCTGCAGGATTCCAGGAAGGGCTCGGCAGCAGAGGCTCCCCCAAACACATCCTCACATCTGCTGCAGCCACGCTTGGAGCAACTGAGAAGTTAAATAAGAGGAGAAGGAGAAAGGACTCAAAGCAAAGCAGAGTCATTGTTTACCTGCCGTGTTGGTTTTGAGATGATATCGAGCTGCAGAGCAGGAACTCAAACAGCAGGGACTGACTTTGATAAAACACATCCTTCCTTCCTTCCCTCCTGCACCTGGGGAGGAGCTCCTGCAGGCCGGGATCCCCTGAGAGGGACAGGGGCACTGCCAGCCCTGCAGAGGTGCCAAACACCTCCCAGGAGCTGCCAGCAGGGAGCCAAGAAAATTCCATGTTCTCCTCGGGATCCCACCACAGCTGGAATAAAAGAGGAGCTGGGATCAGAGTGAAACAAGGTGGGCACTGGGCTGCTCCCAGAGGGGCATGCAGAGCCTGGGGTTTTCCAGGAAAACATGAAAATCCAAGTTTCAGCACAGAAAGTGTTCTCCCAGCCCTCACCTAAAGGTACAGACTGGCGACAGCCCAGGGAAATTTCTCCCCCGTTCCTTTGTGGGAAGCAATGGAGTGATTTCCCCTCTGCCTGGGGGAATGAGTGGGCCAGGGAGGAAAAATAATTCCCTGGGGAGAACTGAATTCCCTTGGAGGAATCTGAATTCCCTGTAGGAATCTGAATTCCCTAGAGGGAACTAAATTCCCTTGGAGGGAACTGAATTAGCTTGGAGGAATCTGAATTCTCTGGGGGAAACTGAATTCCCTGGAGGAATCTGAATTCCTTGGAGGGAATTAAATTCCCTTGGAAGACGCTGAATTTCCTGAAGGAATCTGAATTCCTTGGGGAAAACTGAATTCCCTGGAGGAAACTGAATTCCCTTGGAGAGAAGCGAATTCCCTGGAGGAAATTTAATTCCCTGGAGGAAACTGAATTCCTGGGGGAATCTGAATTTCCTTGGAGGAATCTGAATTCCCTGGAGGAATCTGAATTTCCTTGGAGGAATCTGAATTCCCTGGAGGCAATTGAATTTCCTGGAGCCAGCCTGGCAAGTTCACCCACAAGCAGTGCTGGCTGCAAGTCCAGGAGCCCAGAAAGTCCCAAATCCCTGCCCAACCCACCTTGAGCAATCCCGCAGCACAACCTGCCCAGGTGAGTGCCACTGCCAGCCAGGGCTGGCCTTGGCTGCAGCCTCTCACCTGTGTCACCTGTGTCACCTGTGTCACCCGTCCTGTTAAACCACAGCTCCCAGCTTCCTGAAACTGGAGAGGGTTGTTGGCTTTGGCCTGGCTGCAATGTGCTCCAGGCTTTACCTGGGATTTACCAGGAGCCCCTAAACCCCTCTCCAGGCAGGAAGGAGGCTCCAGCTGCCTTCCCCAAGCTGCATTTTCCATGGAATGCTGCTCCCTCCTGCCCCAGAGCAGCAGCCAAAGCTCCAGGCAGGAACTGGGAGCTGGGACAAAGGCACTGGTGCTGCTGGTGCAGCCCCACATTTTGTGTGTGCAGCCCTGCCTGGCTTTTTCCAGCTCTCCCCCAGCCCAGAAAACCCCTGAGCTTCAGAAACCAAAGGGAAAACCTTGGGAATACATCCAGGATCCAGCATTGGGAATATATCCAGGATCCAGCATTTAGAAAAACCTCCCTGTAAAACTCCCAGACAGAATCCAGAGGCCTCAAGGGCAGGAACAAGGATGCTCAATTTTGGGGGGTTTTATCCCTCCAAGTGTTGGCTTTTGGGGAAAATTTCCCTTATTTTAGGAGGCCCAAACCTTCTCCATCCAGGATCCAGCATTTGGGAAAACCTCCCTGTAAAACTCCCAGACAGAATCCAGGGCCCTCAAGGCCAGGAACTGGGCTGCTCAAATTTGGGGTTTTTTTAATCCCTCCAAGTGACTATGGAGAAAATTTCCCTTATTTTAGAAGGCCTAAGGCTTCTCCATCCAGGATCCAGCATTTGGGAAAACCCCCCGGTAAAAACTCCCAGACAGAATCCAGAGGCCTCAAGGCCAGGCACTGAGCTGCTTAAATTTGGTTTTTTTTTTTTTTATCCCTCCACTTTTGTATAGAGAAAATATCCCTTATTTTAGAAGGCCCACTAGGATCCAGCATTTGGGAATACATCCAGGATCCAGCATTTAGGAAAATCTCCCTGTAAAACTCCCAGACAGAATCCAGAGGCCTCAAGGCCAGGCACTGAGCTGCTTAAATTTGGTTTTTTTTTTTTTTATCCCTCCACTTTTGTATAGAGAAAATATCCCTTATTTTAGAAGGCCCGAAGCTCCAGGCATGGTGTGGGCAGCTCTGAGTGGATGTACACAAGCAATGAAGGAGAGGAGTTCCCAAAAGTGCACCAAAACCAGCTCCAAGCTGGAGCCAGGCCCGGGCAGGAGGCCTCAGGGCACAGGCCTGGTTATTTATTCCAGAATTTGCCTTTTCCCAGGTGACATTTTGCAGGTTGGGCAGGCCCAGCTCCCTGGGAAGATACACAGGGATGGGATGGGATGAAACAAGAAGAAAGGAAATCATCTTTTTTTCCCCCATGGGAGACTCCTCCCAGGAAGATGGGATGGGATGGGATGGGATGGGATGGGATGGGATGGGATGGGATGGGATGGGATGGGATGGGATGGGATGGGACGGGATGGGATGGGACGGGATGAAACAAGGAGAAAGGAAATAATAATTTTCTCCATGAGAGACTGCTCCACTCAGCAAAAATGACCCCAACCTCCCTCTTTTTGTGCAGCCACAGCCTGGGGGATGTTGCTCCTTTTGTCCTGTGTCACATCCCCCATGAGCAGGGACACCTTCCACCACCCCAGCTCGCTCCAAGCCTCATCTTGAAAAGCCCCTTTAAAAACGGGTCTTTCGAGGGGATTTTTAAAACCTACTCTTGATGGGGCTTTGCTCTTTCAAAGCCTCGCTGAACATCCAGAAATCCTCCTCAAAAATGAGGATCCGAGCAGAGAAATAAGCCAGGGAGTGTCACAGCTGCCTGGGAGGGAAATGTCACCTCCTGCAGCTCCTGCTGCTCCCTCGGGAGCCCAAGGAGAGCTGGCAGCTCTCAAATCAAGGAAACGTGGAGATGGGACAAAGCTGTGCTGCCAGGAAGGTGCAGGACACCTGCAGCTGGCACTGGGGACACTGTGTCCAGGGTGTCCCCAGGGTGTCCCCCCAGGCAGGACCCGGCTCCTGAAAACCCCCGGAGCTGGAAGGAGTTAAACTCCTCATTTCTGAGGGATTTCTCCCTAATCTGCGCACATGGCCCGAGGGATCAGGGCTGTGGGTGGTGGTGCAAGCCTGTGGCAGCGCTCAGGCCCTGGGCCCAGCACCTGACTGCTCTGCAAACCCTCTTAGCCCAGCACTTTTCAAATTTAATTAAGAGGCTCCTCTGAAGGGCTTAAAGCTGCTGCTGTGCCAGCCCCAAAGCGCTCCCAGGAGCCTGACAAGGGCAGCAGGGAGCAGGGACACTCAATTTGCAGAGTTTCACCCAAATCACAAAGCCAAAAGCGCTCCCAGGAGCCTGACAAGGGCAGCAGGGAGCAGGGACACTCACTTTGCAGAGTTTCACCCAAATCACAAAGCCACAGCAGGAAGAGGAGGTGGGGGAAATAAAATTTAAAAAAAATTAAAAACCAAACCCTGAAGGTGATGCTGAGAGCTCGGGGTCAGATTCTTTTCTGCAGAGGTAATGGGGGAAGAGGGAGGAAATTCAGGTTAATAAAAAACGGGCTCTGGTGGTTAAAGTTTGCCAGCCCCGAGGATGTGCTCAGCCTGAGCCGTGGGGCTCCCAGGGCAGGGCTGGCACTGCCAGGGCACAGGGCAGCCCTGCAGGAGGCAAATCTGCTGGAAATCCCTGTCCCTCCTCACCTCCTCAGCCATCCTGGGAAAAATCACAGCAGCAGCATGCCCTGGGTTAACTGTGTAATACTTAATACAAGAATTATACAGTTATAAATCAAGTATTATGCAGTTATACATATGTGTATATATATAAAAATACAAGTATAATATATAGAAATATAAGTATTACATGGTTATAAATCAAGTATTACATAGTTATATATATATATACACACAAATATAATACATATATATACATATAGAAATACAAGTATAATATATAGAAATACAAGTGTAATATATAGAAATACAAGTATTATTAATCCAGGGAAGTTTTGCATCACTTCCCCAGATTTCTCCCCATTCCAAACCACGACCCAGCACTATTCTCCTATTTCTCCAGGAGAATTTCTCCCAGGAAAACCAGCTCGATGCGGGCAGGGAGCCCGGTTTGGCAGTGTAAAGGTGAGAAGTTCCAAGCACCACCCAGGAGGAAGATCCCAGCTAGCCCAAACAGCCTCTCCCTTCCCAAAATTAGCTCCAGACCAAGCTCCCACCTGGAAGTTCTGCCAGGAGCTGCAAACTCAATTACCTGCATGACAGCACCTCCATGCCCTGACTTGAAATTTGAAGTTTGGGGT
>NW_005054707.1:94167-99021 GCF_000277835.1 Geospiza fortis | reverse complement strand
GTTCCCCCAAGCAGGAAATTCGGAAGAGAAACAGTCTCAGTGTCAATAGTGCCCCGAGCTTATTTACCCAGGGCTATTTGCACGAGATAATCGCTCACAAGTGTCTCACCTCCTCCACTCCAAGTGATGTCATGGAAGTGGCATCCAGGGCAGGAGCCAAAGTGAACCAACGTAACCCAGGCCCAGCAGGAAACGGCTCAGGAGCCTCTCCACGTGCAGGGAATGGAGCTCCCCTTCTCTCCAGGGCTGGCCAGGACATGGAACCTGCTCCCCTTCACGTGGAATAGAATTTCCTTTCCCCAGAACTCCCCTTCACAAGGAATCTGCTCCCCTTTTCCTTTGGGACTGTCCAGGAATGGAATCTGCTCCCCTGGGACTGTCCAGGACATGGAATCTGCTCCAGCTTTCCTTTAGGACTGTCCAGGACATGAAATCTGTTCCCCTTTTCCCCAGGGCTGTCCAGGACATGGAGTCAGATCCCCAGGGCTGTCCAGGACTTGGAATCTGCTCCCCTTCACCTGGCATAGAAGTTCCTTACCCCCAGAACTCCCCTCCACATAGAATCTTCTCCCCTTTTCCTTTGGGACTGTCCAAGACATGGAATCAACTCCCCTTTTCTTTTAGGACTGCCCAGGACATGGAACCTGCTCCCCTTTTCCCCTGGGACTGTCCAGGACATGGAATCTTCTCCCCTTTTCCCATGGACTGTTCAGGATGTGGAATCAGCTCCCCTTCACCTGGAATAGAAATTCCTTTCCCCCAGAACTCCCCTCCACATGGAATCAGCTTCCTTTTTCCTTTGGGACTGTCCAGGACATGTAATCTGCTCCCCTTCACCTGGAATAGAAATTCCTTTCCCCCAGAACTCCCCTCCACATGGAATCAGCTCCCCTTTTCCTTTGGGACTGTCCAGTACATGGAATCTGCTCCCCTACACCTGGAATAGAAATTCCTTTCCCACAGAACTCCCCTTCACAAGGAATCTGCTCCCCTTTTCCTTTGGGATTGCCCAGGACACAGAATCTGCTCCCCTTTTCCCCCTAGGATTGCCCAGGACACAGAATCTGCTCCCCCTTTCCCCTGGCACCCACAGCAGCAGAGCACTGCTTTGTACATAACTGAACACAGCTTTTGTAGGAGAAAAAAAAAAAAACACAAATTTATAAAAAAAAACATTAAAACTTTGTATCATTTCCAACAAGCACAGCCAGCAGGGTCCTGCTTGGAGGGGACTCCTGCACCTGGGTGGATTTCCAGAGCTCATTAGAACAAGGACGAGTGGGAAGCTGACGTTCCCTGCAGCTCCTTTCAGCTCTCCGTGTTCCCAAAAGCTCAGGGACCACAGGGACAGCCCTGCTTGGCAGCCCTCAAAAAGAACCCTCTTGCCATTTTATCCCATTCTTTAAACAACTAAAAGCCAAGAGGGAGGTGGAGCCCGGGGGGGTATCAGACTATTAAAAATCCCCAGCAGCCCAGAGAGAGAAGAGCACAGGAACAAAGGGGTGGAGAGGGGAAAAAAAAAATCTGCTTTTTATTATTAAACTATTCTCTCAAATTTCTAATAAGCAGGTTGAAGTTTAAATTACCAGATCTCTGACAAAGTCAGGATCCAAACAGCTCAGGAGCCCGCAGATAACAATCGCCTTTCCCCAGATCGCTTTCAAGGCCCTGTCTGCCGAGACAAAGCTCCCATTCAGAGGGGCACAGGCACCTCGGGGCTTCGGTTTCCCGCAGCCCTGGAGCCCCAAAGGCTCGGCCAGGGACAGAGGCAGGTCCTGCACCTGCAGCAGGACGGCACAGAAAGCACCAGGAATGCTGGAAAACCCAGGAGCCACGGCAGCTTCAAATCTGCCCGATTTGGGGGGAAAAACGAGGGAATGAGGAGCCCCGGGTGCTCACAGAGCTGCCGCACACTTTGGGTGCTGGGGAGGGTAAGGCAGAGCCAGAGGATGTGCTGCAGCTTGTCCCGGGTGGGATTAAAGCTGGAAACGTTCCTGGCCTGGGAATGTGGCAGGAAGGATGTACCAAATCCCTGAGCATCCAAGTTCTGAGGGAATGGGAGGAAAAGAGACATTTGATAGTGGATCAGGAAGGTGAGACCGGCCTGGGAGAAGGGGCAGGTGATAAGCACAGAGCACCTGGGCAAAGAGCAGTGAAATCTCCACTCCCAGCACCACAAACACGTCCAGATCCCAAATGCGTGGAAGGATCTGCAGCTCCCACAGCTTCCAACTCCCGCGCCACACTTCCTCTGGTGTGGTACAAGAATGTGCGGCACAAGCTACAAGAACGTAACATTTGCGTGATGATTTACGATCATGGTTTGGATTTTTGGTTGTTTTTTTTTTTTGGTTGTTTTTTTTTTTTTTTTGTGGGGGGGGGTTAATTCTATGTTTGTTTGGGGGTGGTTATGGAGTGATGATGGCAGTTGGCACGGGGTGACACAGACACAGACACCCAGCCCCACTTCCAGCTGGGGCTTTGCATGTGCCAAACCCATCTGCAGCTCAGACCCACGGGTTGTGTCACCCCCGAGGTGCCACCAGCTGCTGGGCAGGGCTGTGCCCCAGCTCCCCTCACCCTGCGCCCCCTGAAGCACCAGCAGCGGCGCTAATTGGGGTTAATTAAGCAGGAGCCAGCTGGGGGACCCTGGCTCATGCCTCGGGATCAGCTGGCAAACAGCATCCCCATTCCTCAGCACGGGAATTGAGCATTCTCCAGGAAATGCCGTCCCTTGCACCTCCCCTCGCCCCCGGGCTGCTCCTTCCTGAGTGCTGAGGATAATCTGCTTCCCCTGGCTGCTCCCCCTGCTCGGCTTTGGGGCCGATAATTCCGATAATTCCGGCTGGAAAGGCTCCACATTCCCGTGCTGCCCTCCCTTCGCTCTGCCCCTGAAGCAGGAGGAACCTGGGGCAGGTGAGTTCCCCAGGGACAGCCAAAACCTGCAGGAATTCCCCTCATCCTTCCCGGGAATGTTTAGTCCCACCTGCCCGGCAGCTCAGGGAGGTGCCAGAGAGGTGAAGGACAAGAACAAACCAACATCCCCTAAACCCTCTTCTCCTCTGGGGCCTGGAATTGAGGCTGAATTCCCTCCCCCACGTAGAGCCCAGCACTGCTCAGCCTCAGGGTGCTGTGCCCCACCTCCTCTGCTTCAGTATGCACCAAAACTCCCAAAAAAAGAGGGGAAATGCTCTGAAGCAGCATTTGGGATTTGGGACAGCTTCCCCAGGTTCAAGCAGTGCCCGGCACCTTTCCCCCTGCCCACCCCAGTCGTGGCTGAGAGCAGCTCCAGAACCAGCCTGGGAAGGCAGAGGAAGGAGATTTAATTCCTGCTCTGCCAACAACCCATAGATCACCCTGGAAAAACTCCCCCCACACCTTCCCAGCCCGGCCCGCCGTCACAATTCCTCTAATTAATTCAGGAGAAAATTAATTACGGCGGGATTTGCGGCAGCACAGCATCTAATGACCGACTCCTGCGCTCCAAAGCAGATCATCCCAGCTCCCGTCTGCGCTGCCAAACCCAGCCCTGCCTCCTCCCCCTTCCCAGCCCAGCACAAAGCCCTGCTCTAAATTAGGCAGGGAAGAGTGGCTTGGCAAAAACGAGGCCGAGCACCGAGGTCAGGCCCTGAAAAACAACGGCGGTGCCTAAAGAAACGCCGGCCTTAATCCCGTCATGCTTCCGCCAAAGATTCCCCTTTTCAAGGGTTTTCTTCCTGGTAAACAAAGTCCTCTCCACTGGGCTGTGAATTTTAGGACATGGTTGCTTGGTAATGCCAGGCTGCGAAGCAGGAGGTTCGTGCTGCAGAGGATGGCTCGGGGTTCAGGGAGGAAATTCAAAAGGAGTTGGAATCTCAGGGGTGGCAGAGCTGATCTGCACCACAATTACTCCAAACTGAACCCGAGTTCTGCTCCTGGTAATTTGGATTTTTGTGAAGACGCTCTCCCCATCCCTGCCCTGCAGCTGGCTCTGCCCATCTCCCCTTTGCTCCTGAGGAAATTCCCAAAACTTTGTGATGCTGAGTGCCCAAAATCCAAGATTCACCTCTCCCACCAAAGCCCTGGCACTGCCCCAGGGCCCTGCCCTGCATCTGCTCCCCCTCACCCAGGGGCTGGAGGTGTCACCGCCCTGTCCCTGGGGTCACTGCACCATGTCAGCTCCCTCCACACCCGCACGGGCACCCGCATCCCCCAGTGCCATCCCCGTGTCCCTGAGCACCCCCAGTGCCACCCCAGTGTCCCTGCGCATCCCCCAGTGCCACCCCAGTTTCCCTGAGCATCCCCCAGTGCCACCCCAGTGTCCCTGAACACCCCCCAGTGCCACCCCAGTGTCCCTGGGCACCCCCCAGTGCCACCCCAGTTCCCCCAGTGCCACCCCAGTGTCCCTGAGCACCCCCCAGTGCCATCCCAGTGGGATGAAGGGGTCACTGAGGGCACTGCACCAACAGGAACAGAACTTTGGGAATACTGAAGCCATCCCAGTGTCCCTGAGCATCTCTCTGTGCCACCCCAGTGTCCCTGAGCATCCCCAGTGCCATCCCCAGCAGGGTGAGGGAGTCACTGAGGGCACTGCACCCACTAGAGCAGAACTTTGGGAATGCTAGAGCAATCCCAGTGTCCCTGAGCACCCCCAGTGCCATCCCTGTGTCCCTGAGCATCCCCCAGCTCCTGTCCTGACAGGAGCAGCCCAGCCCGGACACAGGGCTGGCACAGCCTCCATTCCCAAACCCCAATCCCCCACTGATTCAAAGGCACCTCAGTGCCCAAATCCAGCTGGCCCCAACTCCAGAGCATCCCCCGGGTCTGAGTGGCTCCTGGAGCCCCCAGCCCCGCAAACAGCACCCTGAGCACCCA
>NW_005054707.1:92545-94046 GCF_000277835.1 Geospiza fortis | reverse complement strand
GCAGCCCGGCCACGGGGCTGGCACAGCCTGCAGCTGCCCCGGGGAGCCTTTTGGGGTTTGTTGAGCTCCCGGCTGGCCCTGGCAGCCCCGCTCGCTGTTATATAACGGGTGAGCAGCGCCAGCGCCCGAGGGGCACTGCCAGCAGCCAGCCTGGGGAGGGCACAGAGCTCAGCTCCAGGGCAGCCCCCGCAGCAGCAAAATTACATTTTCAGCCCTAATTTATCCCCTGCTCGTGGCACGGGTGAAATCTGAGGAGATCAAAGCGGGCTCGCGCTTCTTGCAGCCTCTGAAAGCTCCAGTAAATTTTTGATGGAGTGACTTTGCCCACGGTGGGGAGACACCCAGCTGGGGCAGAGGGGTTCAGGGCATCCTGCTCCCACCTCCCCTCCTCCCTCAAATCCATTTTTCCCAGATTTCTGCCGGAGGGAGCAGAACCAGGAGCGGGAGCCCCGAGCAGAGCTCAGGAAATTTGCATTTTATCGATATTCCCACTCCAGGGAAACCGGCCAAGGAAACTGCACAAAGTTCCAGAAAGGGCCAGGGGATGTTACAAAGTTACCTTTAAAGTTGCTTGGAATTTTGGGCGGTGGGGGTGTTTTTCATTAAAAACAAAAAGAAAAAAACCAAACCCAAAGCAAACTTAACTTGTGCACAACTCAGCTCTTCACCCAAACAATTTCTAAGCCTGGATTTGAATAAAAGCCTGATAAGATTTATAGGGAAAACAGAAGGGATTATAGCAGGACAAGCCTCTCTCCCCTGAGAAAACGAGGGCTGAGGGTGCTCCCACAGCCTCCAGGCAGCCCTGTCCTGCTCCAAAAGCAGGGAGTGAACCCCAACACGGCAGTGGGGAGCCCCGAACGCGGCAGGGAGAAGATCAAACCCCAGCTGTGCCTCCTGCAGCCCCTCCAGCACCCCCCAGCTCCCCTGGCTGTTTGTTTTCCCAATTTCTCCGCAGCAAACCAGGCCAGTTGGAAAGAAAAGGAGCGAAAAAAACAGAGAGGAGGGGCAGGGGGGGAGGGAAGGAGGGCGAATTAACTCTTTGCCACCGCGCTGTCCATCTCCAGCAGGTTTTAATCCTGCCACAGCAAGGTCAGAGTTGAAGCCTGGGCTAAAGGGCTTTGTTTTGTCCTTGGGAATCGCGTGTGACCAGCGGCAGGCCGGGGCCGCGGGCTGGAGGAGGCAGAGCCGCAGCCCCTGCTCCGAGCACCAGCTGCTTGCACCTCCCACATCTCCAGCACCTCCTCACCCTTGAAAAACTGCGGCGTTTTCGCTAAACTGTTTCTTTTGTTGCGTTTGAAAGTTTCTTTTCAGCTTTCTCCTTCGGCGGCCGGGGATTTCAGAAGCGTTATTTGGGGGCTGGGGAGAGATTAAACCGCGCTGGAGGAGCTGAACGCGGCTCGTTTGACTCCCAAAGGAGGCTGAGCTGGAAAAGGCTCCCCCCGAGCTGCTGGGGGCCTCAGGAGGAGGCCAGAGGAGGAGGAGGAGGCCGAGGAGCCTC
>NW_005054707.1:91392-92154 GCF_000277835.1 Geospiza fortis | reverse complement strand
CGCGACTCTGCACCCGCAGCGCTTCGGCCCTTCCAGATTTTTTGGCCAAATTTTTGTTTTTTCCTTTTCCCCCGAGCTCGGCCAGAGGTTGCGAGCGCCCCAGGCTGGGCCCTGCCCGAGGCGATGCTCAGGGACAGGCCGGGAGCTGGAGCTGAACAGGAGCAGGGAGAGGCTGGGTGGCACCAGGAGGGACATGAAGGTCCCCTCGGGGCCCCGCAGGGAGGAGAGAACGGGAAAACGAGCAGGGACACTGCCAGGGAGCGATGGGAGCACACTGGGGAGGGGCTCAGCAGGGCCAGGAGGGTTTGGGATGGCACAGTGGGTGACAGCAGTGTCCCCTCTCTGTTCTGCTGTCACCCAGCACAGGGAGCACACCGGGGAGGGGCTCAGCAGCGCCAGGAGGGTTTGGGATGGCAGAGTTGGGTGACAGCAGTGTCCCCTCTCTGCTCCAGTGTCCCCTCTTTGCTCCAGCGTCTCCTCTCTGCTCCAGTGCACAGCTGGATGACAGCAGTGTCCCCTCTCCGCTCCCCCGCCTGCCGAGGACACGGGTGACTCCAAGGCTCCACAGGGCTCCCCATTAACTCTGCCTCCTAAACGCCTCTCCGGGGAGGGCCCCGTGCCCCTCTGCAGCCCCCGGGTGGCCGTGGCGCGGTGCCAGCAGCGCTGTCACCGCTGTCCTTGCCCGGCTCACCTGCCCCAACGCCCCGCGCCGCTCCCGCCCCGCGCTGTTGCCAAAACTGCGGCTCCCCCCCCCCCCCCCCG
>NW_005054707.1:87312-90883 GCF_000277835.1 Geospiza fortis | reverse complement strand
GAGCCTGAGCCTGAGCACAGCCTGAGCACAGCCAGAGCTTGAGACTGAGCCTGAGCCTGAGCACAGCCTGAGCACAGCCAGAGCTTGAGACTGAGCCTGAGCCTGAGCAGAGCCTGAGCCTGAGCACAGCCTGAGCACAGCCAGAGCTTGAGACTGAGCCTGAGCAAAGCCAGAGCCTGAGCCGAGCCTGAGCCTGAGCACAGCCTGAGCACAGCCAGAGCTTGAGACTGAGCCTGAGCCTGAGCAAAGCCAGAGTTTGAGACTGAGCCTGAGCCTGAGGGGACCCCCAGCACCCCGGGCCCTGGAGCTCAGCCGTGGTTCCCCAACCCTCGGGGAGGAGAGGCAGCTCCTCTCCCAGCCATGAGTCACCTCCTGCCGGCATCGATGATCAGGAATTCCTAAAAATAACCCCAGATAAGGATCTCAGGCTCAGGTGCTGGCTCCGGGAGGCAGAGCCAGGGCTGAGCTCCAGAACATCACCCCACGTTTGACTCAGGGCTTGGGCGTGGCATGGCAGCCCCAGACACCCCCGGCACGGGGATTTCCTGCACGGGAGCTGGGGGAAGAACAAAATAATCCCAAAAAATGAATAATCCCAAAAAGAAGAACAAAATAATCCCAAAAACCAAATAATCCCAAGAGGAAGAACAAAATAATCCAAAAAAACAATATAATCCCCAAAACCAAATAATCACCCTTGAAAAACTGCGGCGTTTTCGACCAAAATATCCCAAGAAGAAGAAAATAATCCCAAAAAACCAAATAATCCCAAGAAGAACAAAATAATCCAAAAACCAAAATAATCCTAAAAAGAAGAAGGAAATAATCCAAAGAAGAACAAAATAATCCCAAGTAGAAGAACAAAAAATAAGAGGAAGAACAAAATAATCCCCAGAAGAAGAACATAATAATTCCAAAACCAAAATAATCCCAAGAAGAAGAACAAAATAATCCAAAAAACAAAATAATCCCAAAAAAGAAGAACAAAAAAAGAAGAGAAAGAACAAAATAATCCCAAGAACAAAATAATCCCAAAAAGAACAAAATAATCCCAAAAAGAAGAACACAAAATAAAAGGAGGAACAAAATAATCCCAAGAAAAATAACAAAATAATCCAAAGAACAAAATAATCCCAAAAGAGAAGAGGAAGGACAAAATAATCCCAAGAAGAAGAACAGGACGCAACCAGGGAGGCACCAGAGCCTCACCCGAGGGCAAACAGGAGCTGGGGCAGCTGGGATTGGCCCAGGAGCTCCCTGGCTGTGCCATCCTCAGCTTCACCCACGGGCAAATAAATCCCTGCTGCTCATCTGGGGCTCCCCTTCCACCTCTCTGTGGTGCCAGGGGCCGTTCCCCGCCAAGTGAAAACAATTCCACGTGCTGGCGAAACAGTTCTCCAAATCACATTCCAAAGCAGCAAAACGCGGAGAAGCTGAAGGAGAAAAGATCCTGGCAAAAGGATTTTTCATAAAATGTGTCTGTGACAGAGCAGGAAGAGGTTTCTCCACCAGGATCCACACGAGAGGCACGAGGTCCTGCGATGGGTTGGGTTGAGTTGGGTGAGCCTCAAGCTCAGCTGCTCCCACAGTCAGGGACATTTCCACTTCTCCCAGGCTGCTCCAAGCCCATCCAACCCCAAACACGCCAGGGATCCCAAACACATCCAACCCCCAAACACTCCAGGGATCCCAACCCCAAACACACCAGGGATCCAACCCCAAACACGCCAGGGATCCAACCCCAAACACGCCAGGGATCCAACCCCATCCAACCCCAAACACTCCAGGGACATCCAACCCCAAACATGCCAGGGATCCAAAACACATCCAATCCCAAATGCTCCAGGGATCCCAACCCCAAACACTCCAGGGATCCCAACCCCATCCAACCCCAAACAGTCCAGGGATCCCAAGCCCATCCAACCCCGAACATTCCAGGGATCCAAGCCCATCCAACCCCAAATGCTCCAGAGATCCCAACCCCATCCAACCCCAAACACTCCAGGGATCCAAGCCCATCCAACCCCAAACATTCCAGGGATCCCAACCCCAAACACTCCAGGGATCCAAACCCATCCAACCCCAAACACTCCAGGGATCCAACCCCATCCAACCCCAAACACTCCAGGGATCCAAACCCATCCAACCCCAAACACTCCAGGGATCCCAAGCCCATCCAACCCCAAACACTCCAGGGATCCCAAGCCCATCCAACCCCAAACACTCCCAGGGGCAGGGACATTTCCACTTCTCCCCGGCTGCTCCAAGCCCATCCAGGCATGGCCATTCCCACCAAACCCTCCCTTTGTCCAGATCCCAGCACCTCCAGTGGGAAAAGCAGAGCCTTCCCAAAAACTCGGGGGTGTTTTTTTTAGAGCTGAGGACCCCCAGGCCTCTCCTTTTCCCTTTCCCTGGCTGGGGAGTGCCCGCGCCTGGCACTGCCCTAAACCCAGGGCAGATTAATCCCCCCAGGCCGTGTCACCGTGATTAAATCAGATTCACTGCCCCCCTCCCCTGCTCCCTGCCCTGTCCCGACAGGAATTCTGCGATTAAATCAGATTCACTGCCCCCCTCCCCTGCTCCCTGCCCTGTCCCGACAGGAATTCTACCGGCTGGGCAAGGGGAAGGGCTCTTCTGGTCACCGAGAGGAGGAAAATCAGGAAATGTTTCATTCTCCATTTGGAATAATCCTCCCCATGAGCCAAAAACCCTCGGCTGGGTTTTGGATACCCCCTGAGCATCCCTGGGGCTCCTTTGGGTGATCTCTGATCCAAACCCCTGGGAATCACCACCCTCGCCTGGGGCACTGCTTAATTAGTAGGCACTAATTACCATTTGAATCCCCGCTGGCATGTATTTTTAGCCCAAACCGAGGAGATCCGTTTGGGTTTCTCGGGCCGTTCTTTCAGCACCTGAGCCCAAAGCCACAACCCCATCCCCGCCGCAATAACCACGGCAGAACATTCCTGCACTTCCCACGCCCACATCATCCCCGGCAGGGGCAGCCAGCGCCTCCCAATTACAGCAATTAACATCACGGGTGTTAATAAACCAGCCCGGGTTTCCTAACAGGAAAACCTGCAGGGGCTTGTCGGAGGAACGAGGCGATTTCGGGAATAATTGGAATTACGGGATGACACCGTGGGGTCTCTCCAGAGGTTTTGGAAGCACGTCCTGCTGTGGGGAGAGCACGAGTGTCCTGCCCATCCCTAAAGCTCCTGCAGAGCCTGGAACCAGGAAGGTGAAGCTGCAGTTCCACGCAGGAAAGTGATAACTGCATTTCCACGCAGGAAAGTGATAACTGCATTTCCACGCAGGAAAGTGATAACTGCATTTCCACGCAGGAAAGTGATAACTGCATTTCCACGCAGGAAAGTGATAACTGCATTTCCACGCAGGAAAGTGATAACTGCATTTCCACGCAGGAAAGTGATAACTGCATTTCCACGCAGGAAAGTGATAACTGCATTTCCACGCAGGAAAGTGATAACTGCATTTCCACGCAGGAAAGTGATAGCTGCATTTCCACGCAGGAAGGTGATAGCTGCATTTCCATGCATGGAAGGTGATA
>NW_005054707.1:82669-87024 GCF_000277835.1 Geospiza fortis | reverse complement strand
CATTCCAGGAGGAGCACAGGGAGACAGGAAAATTGAATATTTCCTCCTCCTGGGCCCAAGAGCAGCTCCTCACCCTCTCCTTCCAGCCTGGGAAGGTTTATCCCACTTTATGGGGTTTTTTTTTAAGGCTCCAAGCCCTGCCCTCCCTCCCCTCTTTCCCAACACCTCGGTGCCTGTTTTCCTTTTCCAAGCACCGGAGAAAACGCTCGGGAGCAAGACCAGACACAGAGAGAGGAAGCAGCAGCTTCCTTCCCCATCCAAACCAATTATCCCAGAGTTACACAAGGCACCATCCCCACCCCAAACTTTGGGATTGGGATCCTCCACCTTCCCCGGGGCAGCCTGGAAATGCCCATCCCAAAGGAGTTTTCCTGCAGCCACCACTGCAAATTCCCCAGGTGGGATTCCCTGTAAATCCCCCGGAGCCCAGGCATTTACATCCCATTTTATATGGAAAACACTAAAAACGGGATCACACCTTTTAAAACAGATATTTCCACCTCACTGAAGCCCAGGCCCTGCCTCTGCCATCGGGCCTCGGATTTTAATTGAAAAAACGTGATTTAGGTTAATTGGCTGCAGATGAGTTACAGGGGAACATTTGATGCAGATTTGCAGATTTATGGCAGCAGGGACTCGACCATCCCAGGTTTTGCATTCCCCTCACAGCCCCAGTGCCAGAACAGCTCAGCTGGCCAAAAAAAAAAAAAAAAAAAAAAGTAAAAAAAAAAAGTAATTAGTGTTTAATTTCTTAACAATTTTTTTTTACCTTCCTTTTAATTGCTCCACATAAAACTGTCCTAGAATTTTACAGCCTGGCCCAGTCCCCATTGCTGGTTTTAATTAGGCTGAGGCAGGGCTGGCACTTCATTTGGAGAGGGGGAGGACATCAGACCAGGCCTGGGGAAGGTTTGGCCTTCCAAGCACCCAGAAAACATCAGCAGGGAGCAGGAGCAGGGCTCCCAGAGCCGGGGTGTCCCTCTGTCCTTCTGTCCCATCCTGCTCATGGTTCCATGGAATCTCTGGTGGAAGGGAGCAGAGCTCTCTGCCAGCAGAATTTCCTCTCCTTGAGGGCGACCAAAGCACATTTTAGAGGGAAAATGAGCTTAGCTCAGAGCAGCTTCGGGGTAATTCCCATTCCTGGGGGATTGGGGCTCCCAGCACTTCCTCAGAGAGGAGCTCTGGCACCTTACAGAGATCCCAAACCTCTCCCAGCCTGGAGGAGCAGCCAAGGAATTCCCTGCAGGACACCAGAATTCCAGCCCAGCAAGGGTTAATGTTTGCATTTGGGAAAGCAAACCCATAAATCCACAGATTCCCCCTGCAGGACACCAGAATTCCAGCCCAGCAAGGGTTAATGTTTGCATTTGGGGAAGCAAAGCCAAAAATCCATTGATTCTTCCTGCAGGACACCGGAATTCCAGCCCAGCAAGGGTTAATGTTTGCATTTGGGAAAGCAAACCCATAAATCCACGGATTCCCCCTGCAGCCAGGCCGGGTTTCCTTCCAGCTGCTCACCCAGGAAGGTCCCACCCTTCCCAGGCCGTGTTTGCTGGGGGATCCAAAGGGGAATATTCCTTAGGAACGCCAAAAATGCCAAACCCCACATCCCTGGGTCTGTCCCTGTGCCCACCCGTGGATCCATGCAGGATTCTGTATCGGGAAAGGATGGCACAGGGGGAGCAGGACCTTGGTTTAAAGGACAAGGTGGGGATCAGCCAGAGCTTGGACTCAACCTTGGAAACTTTTCCCAACCTAAATAATCCTGGAAGAAGCTTCCAGTCACCGTGGCTGCTCCCAAATCATCATTCTGAACCCATCCTCATCAGGCCACTGCGCTTTTCTTATGACAGGACCTCTTTTTTTGGTTAAACAATGTTCAAAATCCTAAAAAAATAATGATCATAAATGGATATTTCCGCTACCTAAACATCCCTCTCACGTTCTGTTCCCCCAGGGCACCTTCTGGTGCTCACAGGGTGGGAGGGAACAGGATCCAGGCACAATTAACAACGGGATTTTAGGGGAAATAATTTGCATTTCAGTGGCTTTTGGAGCAGGAGGGATGGCAGTGGTGGTTAAAGGCTGGAAAGGGCAGAGGGAAAGGACAGGGGAGAACTTTCCTGCAAAATGAAGGTGCTTGTTCATTTGAGTTTGTCATTCTCAAGGTTTCCTGGAGAACCCAAAGCATCCCCAAAACCCCCTGGAAACGTGGGAAAACAGCATCCAGCACTCACAGAGCCCATGGGGTTTATTAAATGCAGTTTAATTGTCTCTGAGGGTGACACTCCTTCCCCTCACTGTGACATTCCCCATGCTGGGTTTGGCTTCCCCCAATTCCTGCCCTGGGATCCTCTGGGATGCTCCAGCTGTGGCACCAGGACCCTCCTGAGCCCCCCCAGCCCAGGATGAGCTCTGCCAGCCTGGAACCCCAGCACCAGCTCAGCTCCCAAAGGCTCCAGTCCCCACCAGGGGATCCACTGCAGCTCCAGCATCCTCAGGAAACACCCAAACCCCCCAAAAACAGCAAAAACAAAGACCAAAAATATCCACTGGAAAGCAGGCGAGTGCTTGGTCCTTGCCAGAGCAAAGCACTGAGCTCTTCACCATCCGTCCACGGCCAGGATCCACAGGGAAATTCCCAAATTCCCAAAGCCCGGCAGAAATTGCTCCTGAGCGCTGTCAGTCCCACGGGGAGGAGCTCAGCTCCTGCAGGGATGTGCAGCCCAGCACTGTCTGTCCTGGCTGTCCCTCTGTCCTTCTGCTCCAGATGCAGTGTCCATGCTGGCCTCAGGAGCTGCTCCTGGCTGTCCTGGCTGTCCCTCTGTCCTTCTGCTCCAGCTGCAGTCTGTCCTGGCCTCAGGAGCTGCTCCTGGCTGTCCTTCTGTCCCTCTGTCCCTCACCCCGAGCCTCCAGCAGGGACCCTGCGAAGGAAAAGCAGCGTTAATGGAAGGGCCGGGCTGGGCTGGAGCAGGGGCCGATCCTCCCCCAGCACCAGTTCCAGGGTTTGCAGCGATGTGGGAAGGAGCAGCAGCCCCAAACCTTCTCCTCCTTTCCCCCGACCTCTCCTGTGCACTCCCAGAGCTGCTGGGGAGCTGAGAGTGCAAATCCTCCTGCCTGCCCCGAGCTCCTCCTGCCTGCCCTGAGCTTCTCCTGCCCGCCCTGAGCTTCTCCTGCCCGCCCTGAGCTTCTCCTGCCCGCCCTGAGCTTCTCCTGCCCGCCCTGAGCTTCTCCTGCCCGCCCTGAGCTTCTCCTGCCCGCCCTGAGCTTCTCCTGCCCGCCCTGAGCTTCTCCTGCCCGCCCTGAGCTTCTCCTGCCCGCCCTGAGCTTCTCCTGCCCGCCCTGAGCTTCTCCTGCCCGCCCTGAGCTTCTCCTGCCCGCCCTGAGCTTCTCCTGCCCGCCCTGAGCTTCTCCTGCCCGCCCTGAGCTTCTCCTGCCCGCCCTGAGCTTCTCCTGCCTGCCCCGAGCTCCTCCTGCCCCCTGGGCACCCTGGAGCTCTGCAGGGCACTGACCCCAAACTCCCAGGGGATGGGCATCACTGCCCAGTGGGATCTGGGATGGGCAGGGAGCTCAAACATGGGTGGTGACACCCCAGAGGCACCCAGTGCCCCCTAAGAAGGTCCAGAGGCACCCAGTGAGCATCAACCCTGAACTCCCAGGCTCTGGGGACCTGAGCACAGCGGGATGTGGGACAGGCAGAGACACTGGTGACACCCCAGGGGCACCCAGTGCCCGAGGAGAACATGCAGAGGGTCCAACCCCGGGGCTGGCAGCTCACACGGCCTCAGGGGGTTCAGGGTGGGTGCAGGGTGGGTGCAGGGTGGGTGCAGGTTTGTGCCCCCAGCCCAGCCCAGCGCAGCGCAGGGAGTGCCCGGGCACAGCCGCGTTTGAAGGCGCCGCGGCCGGGAGCGATCAGAGGCCGCGGGGCGATAGCGCAGCCCCGGGGCTGCTCTGATCTCCTGATCTCTTATCTCGGGCTCCAGCGCGGGCAACACCCGCACTTCAAAGCGCTTCCTGCCCAGCCCAGCCCGGAGGGGCCCTCGGGCAGCTCGGGATGCGGCCGGGGCTCGGGGAGAGAGGCACGGGAGCGATGTCCCCTGTCTGTCCTGTCCGTCCTGCGGACATCACAGCACTGGACACACCAGGAGCAATGTCCCCTGTCTGTCCTGGGGACACCACAGTCTGTCCTGGGGACACACCAGGAGCAATGTCCCCTCCCTGTCCCCTGCCCGTCCTGGGGACATCACAGCACTGAACACACCAGCAGTGATGTCCCCATCCTAGGGACACCACGGCACTGGACAACCAGGAGCAATGTCCCCTCCCTGTCCCCTGCCCGTCCTGGGGCCCACACA
>NW_005054707.1:80538-82589 GCF_000277835.1 Geospiza fortis | reverse complement strand
TCCAGTCCCAGTTTTCTCCATTTTCCTCCCCCATTCCCCAGGAGGGCCCATCTGCTCCGCTGAGCCCCAGCAGCACAGCCAGGCCACACACTGAGAGCCACCAGCAGCTCCTGGCCACCAGCCCCGGGGTTTTTGTCCTTTCCAGGAGCCCCCAAACTCCCAGGAGAGCAGGGATGGAACAAGAGCTCAGCAGCATCCCACAGGGGAGAGGATCCACCCCGAGCCAACAGAGCAGGTGCTGGGTCTGCAGCAGATGGGATTTGCCTCCTGCCCATTTTGGGATGGGATTTGGGATGGGATCTGCCTCCTGCCCTCCCCTGTTCTCCGGGGGCAGAGCAAAGAGCAGGAATAAAACGGGAATTTTGGCTGTGGAGGGTGGGAGCATCCACAGAGAGAGTATGAACTGTGTGGGCAGCAAAGCCAAACAGGAAAGGGATCCAAGAGGCAGGAACAGGATTCTGGCAGCTCCCAGCTCCCTGCTGCTCCCTCAGACCCCTGGCCCTGCTCAGACATGTCCCAATTCCGCTTTCACTGCTGCAATTCTTCCATCCAAAGGGCTGGATTGACAAAAATGCAGCTGGAGAGCCACAGCCCCACTGCAGGAGCTGCTCCCAGCAGAGCTGCCTCAGCACCCCGGCCCTGCACCCACACCCAGGCTGGGCTCAGCCTGGCCCCCAAAAATGGGAGAAGGGAACTCCTGGCATGGCTGTGTCCATCCCTCTCTCCCTGTTTCCATCCCTATTTTCACCCCCTTCTCCCTGTTTCCATCTTTCTCTTCCTGTGTCCGCCCCTCTCTCTCTATTTCCATCTCTCTCTCCCTATTTCCATCTTTCTCTCCCTGCATCCATTCCTCTCTCCCTGTGTCCGCCCCTCTCTCTCTATTTCCATCTCTCTCCCTATTTCCATCCCTCTCTCCCTACTTCCATCCACCTTTCCCTATTTCCATCCCCCTCTCTCCCTATTTCCATCTTTCTCTCCCCATTTCCACCCCTCTCCCCCTATTTCCACCCCTCTCTCCCCATTTCCACCCCTCTCTCCCCATTTCCATCCCTCTCTCCCCATTTCCATCCCCCTCTCCCTATTTCCATCTTTCTCTCCCTGTTTCCACCTCTCTCTCCCTACTTCCATCCCCCTTTCCCTATTTCCACCCCTCTCCCCCTATTTCCCCCCCTCTCTCCCCATTTCCACCCCTCTCTCCCCATTTCCACCCCTCTCTCCCCATTCCCACCCCTCTCCCCCTCTGTCCATCCCTCCCTCAGCGTCCCACATGTCCCATCTCACAAGGGGACCCTCCCAGCTCCTTCCTCCCTGCTCCCCCACGGGCAGAGCCCCCCAGGCTGGGTCACCTCACACCCCCAACCCGCCCAGGAGGTGACCTGGGCTGGGAATTTGGGATCCTGGGGAAGAAATCCTCTCCAAGCTGCCTCCTCCACCACCAGCACTGCGGGATGCGGAGTCATGGAATGGTTTGGGGGGGGAAAAAGGGACTTTAAAATTCCCCCAGTGTCACCTCCTGCCACATCCCACTGTCCCAGGCTGCTCCAAGCTCCCTTGAGACCCCCAGGGATGGATGGAGCAGCTTCTCTGTGGGTTCCTCAGGGCTGTGCCAGGCCTGCAGCAGCGCAGGAGGATCTGAAGCAGCCCAGAAGGAGCAGCCAGGCTCGGGGAGCTCCTCAGCACAGCCAGAGCAGCGCCAGCCCCATTTGCAGAGGGATTAAACCCAAAGGCAGAGGTGCGGTCACAGCTCGGGGCGGGAGCAGAGCTCGGCTCCCGGGTGGGAAGGTGTCAATGAGTAACCCTGACCCAGACAGCGCCTGAGTCACCCGGAGCCGCCTCTGACTCACGGACACGGGAGCGCGGGAGGATGCTCAGTGCTGGGGGGCAGGATGGATGAGAACTCCCAAACTCTGCCTCTCGAACCCCAAAATATCCCCCCAAACTCTGCCTCTTTAACCCCAAAATATCCCTCCTAACCCCAAAATATCCCCCCAAACTCTGCCTCTTTAACCCCAAAATATCCCTCCTAACCCCAAAATATCCAACCCCAAAAT
>NW_005054707.1:75799-79221 GCF_000277835.1 Geospiza fortis | reverse complement strand
ATATATAATATATAATATAGTATCATAAAATAATAAATTATTATTTATTACTTATTATGTCCTTCTAAGAGCATGGAGTCAGATTCATCATTTCTCCCTCCTGCCATGGGGGACCCCAAAAATACGACAGAGAAAACACCCCGTGGGTGAGTCCTGGCTCATTCCCAGAGGATGCACCCAGAGCATGGCAGCGCCCGCTCCCAGCTCCATCCGCAGCTCCCTCCCCAAATTCCAGCCCTGGCCAAGCCCCCAAACCCGAGCACAGGTGGAAGGCTAAAAATGGAACCCCTCACCTTCCCCCCAGGCACAGCCTGAGGACTTTCTCACTGACACACGCCAACCTGTTCTGCCTCCTGCTCTTTGCAGCAATCTCCCCTCCCTCCCTCGCCTCAGGAGGGGCCACCCTGGCCCTGCAGAGCCCCAGAGCTGTCACAGGGCCAGCAATGAGCAAAGTCCCATTCCCCTTCATTTCTGACAAGGGTGACAAGCACAGCTGACATCAGCCCAGGCCAGCCCGCGCTGCCCCAGGTCTCAGGAAGGTTCTGGCACCTGCAGACAGTTCTGGGTCATTTATTCAAATGTCCCCACAGTGACAAAGCCCTGCCAGGCTGAGGGATGGGCCTGACCCTGCAGGGACATTCCCTGAGCAGCAGTTTTGCTGATTTCCCAGCATTTTCCTGCTGGAGCCCCTGGGCAGGCTGGAGCTGGGCAGCTCCCCTTGGTTTCTGCCAGCAGCTCCTGTGGATCCCTGGATGTTCCAAAGGAGCTGGAGGGCTCTGCTCCTCCTCACCAACAGGAGATCTCCATGTGCTGCAGGGGATGCCTCAGGTTGGAACTTTTCTATTTTTCAGGTTCTGTGCTGCTTCAGTGTGTGGCTCTGGGCTCACATCAGGGGATGCTGAGCTCTGTGCACAGAGCAGGGAGACAAAACAATTCCTGCTCCAGCTGGGCACCAAGGACAAATGATCCAAATCTCAGCCCAGGAGCACAAACCCCGTGGGCTGGAGAGAGAAAAACAAGCAGGGTGGGACTGGATGGGCTAAAGCTGGAATGGGACAATGAACTGCAAGATGCAAATGGAGCAGAACTGATCCCAGGGAGAGACCCCGTGCCCGGCCGTGCATTTTGGGGCCATTTTGGTTCATCTTGGGTGCAGCCCTGGCTGGGCTCTGGTGCTGCCCAAGGTGGATCCATGGAGGAGATGCTTTGGATAAATCCCTGCTTCATTCTGTAACTCTGCCCAGCCTCTGCTCCAGCTCAGCCTTCCCATTTCATCCCAGGGATGCTCTGAGGTACCTCCCGCACCCACAGAGGTGAGCAGGGGCTGGATCCCCAGGATAAAAGGGATTTCAGGGGGTCCCCTCCTCATTCCCACTCCTGTCTCCCATTCCAGGGCACAATGAACTCCTCCCAGGGTGGGCAGAGCTGCAAACCCCCGTGTTTGCCCCCATGGGTTTGGCTGTGCCTCCCACAGGATCCCACCCCAGGCACCAGCCCTGCTCCCCACGGCCTGGGGGTGCCCCAGATCCACACACCTGGGGCCAGGTGATCCCTGGAAAGCTTTGGGTCAGCGAGTGACACCAAACAAGGGTGTCCTGGCCCGTCCCCACCCCTGTCCTTGGAGCTGGGAGGGAGGGAAGGAGGAAAACCCATCCGGTGATTTCGCAGCTCTGAGCTGATTTCCAGCCCGGGGATTACCCATTTAAGCAGAGGTTTTTCCTGTGCTGACCCTAAGCTGATTAATCCTCTGTGCCCTCCTCTTCTCCCTTCCTCCTTTCCATGGAAAACGAAGGAATGCAATCCCTGGAATGAGGCGAGGCAGAGCTGGATGCAGCGTGAGCAGGGGATCCTGCCTCCCTGCAGAGCTCCCAAGCACCCCAATCTTCATCTCCTTATCGCAAAGGATCTGATATCCCCGAGGGAAGGGAGAAATCCCCCTGCCCACCACCCCAGCAGGTCATGGTGGGGCCCAGTATTAATAAACAATAATAATTAATCACCAATTAACTAATAATAATTCACCAATAAATAGATTAAGTAATTAATCAGCTGCTGCAGCCACTCCCTGCTCCTGCTGCTCCCCCAGCACTTTGTTCTCCCCCTTTATTTTTGTTCTGGGCGGGACAAAAATAAATTGAAATAAATAAAATAGATTTAAATAATGATTCACAAATTAATAATTAATTAATAAAATTAATTAATAATAATTCACAGTTTAATTAATTATCAATAATTCACCGATTAATTAATTAACAAGTCACAAATTAATTAATAATAATTCACCAATTAATTAATTAATCAGCTGCTGCAGCCACTCCCTGCTCCTGCTGCTCCCCCGGCACTTTGTTCTCCCCCTTTATTTTTGTTCTGGGCGGGACAAAAATAAATTGAAATAAATAAAATACAATTGAAATCAATTGAAATCAATTGAGATCGATTGCCCTGGCACGGAGCAGGAGCAGGGTGGTTATCCCAGATCCAAGGAACAACACCCCCCTGTCCCAAACTGCTCTGGGAGCCAGGGAATTCTGCATTCCGGGATAACAGCAGCCCCAAAGCCAAGCTGCTTCTTGCAGCTGGAGCCTCGGGAGCCCCAAATCCAGGCAGGAAGCTGGAGAGGACGGAGGGGACGTTTGTGGTGCTGGAACATCTGCTCTGCAACACCCAGGAGCCCCTTCTGGCCTAAAGCCTCGGGGCTGGAGCACGGCGCGTCTGAGAGATGCTGCAGCTGCTGGAAGGGCCTGGCTGAGCTCCTGGCATCCCACAGATCCCGAAAATGCCAGGAATCGCAAGAAATCAGCCCAGGGTGCCATCCCAGGCACAGCCAGGTCCTGTTTGCTGGGAAGAGCAGGGAGAGCCGCAATCCTGCCTGGGAATTGCCCAGAGCCGGCTGTGCGCCCGGGGGGCAGCAGGAACACGGGGCTCACACCCAGCCCCGCGTCCAGGGAGCCTCACCGCGGCAAAAACACCTGCCAGCCCCGCCGGAGCCGCTGAGCTGCTGCTGCCAGCAGGAGCTGCCGCCCTGCAGGCAGGGCAAGGGCAGGAACCTCGCTGCCACGAGGCACAAATCACCCAGAGGTGTCACTGGCCCTGTCCCTCAGGCTGAGGGAGTTCACCAGGGATGGATCTGCAGATCCAGGCCCTTTCCCTCCCCTCCTCACACGGATTTTAACATTTCCTGCCAAGCAGTTGTGCAGATGTTGGGTTCCTGGCAGGGACCTTGTGTGCGCTCCCTGAGGAGCTCAGGAAAAGCCTTGGGAGTGCAGGGACACGTCCCTGTGCCCACAGTGACCCATGGGGACAATTCCCTGTGCCCACAGTGACCCATGGGGACACGTCCCTGTGCCTACAGTGACCCATGGGGACAATTCCCTGTGCCCACTGACCCATAGGGACACTTCCCTGTGCCCACAGTGACCCAT
>NW_005054707.1:50411-75789 GCF_000277835.1 Geospiza fortis | reverse complement strand
CCCAGGGGGACTATTCCCTGTCCCCAGTGACCCATG
Organism: Geospiza fortis; assembly: GCF_000277835.1. Lineage (NCBI taxonomy): Eukaryota > Metazoa > Chordata > Aves > Passeriformes > Thraupidae > Geospiza > Geospiza fortis. The sequence continues at coordinate 75,753 of NW_005054707.1, read as the reverse complement.
GGGACACTTCCCTGTGCCCACTGATCCACGGGGACAATTCCCTGTGCCCACAGTGACCCATGGGGACAATTCCCTGTGCCCACTGATCCACGGGGACACTTCCCTGTGCCCACAGTGACCATGGGGACAATTCCCTGTGCCCACTGATCCACGGGGACACTTCCCTGTGCCCACAGTGACCCATGGGGACACTGTGAGCACAGTGACTGAGGAGACACTGGGGGGACATTGAGAGGACCCTGAGGGGACACTGGGGGACACTGGAGGGACATTGGGAGGACATTGAGAGGACACTGAGAGGAAACTTGAGGGGACACTGGGGGGACACTGAGGGGACCCTGAGAGGACACTGGGGGGACACTGAGGGGACACTGGGGGGACACTTTTCCTGCTGGGCCTCCCCCCCTGAGCCCAGCGTACCCAGGGGGAGTTCCTGTGCCTACAAGGGTTAAATCCCTGCCCTGTGTTCGCTCTCCTGGCTGCCTGGGTGCTTGAGGAGCTGTCAGCACCTCAGCTTTGGATTTATTTGGGCATTAAAAAGGGCCCGGGGCGGGCGGATGCAAACACTCGCAGGAAAATGTGCCTGCAGCACAACCCCAGCCCCTGCACACAGGCCAGCCTTTAATAAGGGCATTTAATTAAAGTCATATAACTTGGTTTTTAGTAGTATTATTATTATTATTATTGAAAAGGAGGGGAGGGATAATAAAATAAATAAAGAAGTGGGGCCTGCTGAGCTGCAAGCAAAGGTTGGGACACAAAGAGGGGGTTTGGAGTGGGGGTTTAATGGAAAAGTCATCAACAGTGTGTTGTGTTGCTCCTTATTTCCCAGCCTTGCGTGGGCTTGGGCAGAGAATTTGAAGGGATTCCTCAATTTCCAGGCTGCCTTTTCCCCCCTCTCCCCATCCTCTTCCCCGCTGCTGAAATTTTGCAGAATGATGAATTTTTCCAAACCCCGTTGCCAAAGGCCGCTGCTGTTGGATGGGGCTGCTGTCGCTCTCTGTGCTTGTTTAACCTTTCCCTCCTTTCCCTTCCTTGGATCTGGGGCATGCTGGAGCCCCCAGGTTTGGTGTGAGCCCCTCGAGGGCTGCACTGTGGGGCCGAGAGGGGAGCAGGACGAGCTTTGGGAAGGGGCTGTGGGGTGGGTGAGGTTTTGGGATCCTTTATCCGTGTGCTGAGCCCTGCTGGGCCCGGGGGAGCAGCCACGAGGTCCTGGTGGCCACCTTGAGGTGCTGCTCATCCCTGGGGCCCTGCCTTGCCCTCGATCAAGCATTTAAACCAGGTTTAATTCTCCTGTGCCCTTTCCCGAGGGGTTTTTTCTTGGATTACCCACAGTGCTGAGCATGGGATTTCACCCCTGCAGGTGATGCTGTGGCTCTGGCTCATCCCTGCTCCTGTGGGCCAGGAGCAAATTCACTGGAAAGCAAAAGTGCAGGAATTGGGGACGCCATGGATGGGAGGATTTGTTCTGCCTCACACCAGGGTATCGTTCCTGTGCTCCCATTCCTTGCTGGGATCACTGTGGGCACAGGGAGGGCAGGACAGCCCTGGAATGGAATCCCAAGAGCAGCTGTGGCTGTCCCCAGATCCCTGGAAGTGTCCCAGGCAGGGACAGGCGGGATCTTGGGGAGCAATTCCCACCTGGGAGGGTGAAACAGAATCCCAAGAGCAGCTCGGGCTGTCCCTGAAGTGTCCCAGGCCAGGCTGGGGCAGTGGGAGGGTCCCTGCCCATGGCAGGGGGATGGATCCACGGCCTGGATGGGATTTCAGGTCCTTTCCAAGCCAAGCCATCCCATACCTCTGAGACAGCAGGAGAGCTCTGCCCGTCCCAGCTGGAGTGCCAGGCTGGAGAGGTGCCAAGGGATGGGAAACATGCTCTCCTCCCCGAGGGCTGGGGTTCTGGGGTGCCAGGCTGGGCCTGACTCCACAACACCCCCACATCCCCGGGATTTGCATCCCTGTTTCCAAAGCCCAGCCTGGGGTTTGCAAATTGTCACTGGGGGAGCAAAGACGGAGCAGATAATGAACCCCAAACTCCCAACAGACCCAGGAGGGAAGCAGAGGAAGCAAAGCTGCGAAGTGCTGCTTTTTCCCTGGGCAAATCGTGGCGCTCCCCTTCTCCAGCGCTGGACAGGAGTTTCACCCCAGCTGCCACACTTGGAAACAGCAACTCTGAATTCCAAACGTGTCCAATTCCCAGCTCCCAGCGCAATTAACAGCCGCTAATTAACTCCGTGTGCTCAGGGCCTGCCAAAGCCAGGCTGGGCTCCTCGGAGCTGCCAAGAGCAGCAGCTCCCAAAGCCTGGACGCAGGAAACTCCTCCCGGGGATCCCAGGGTGCTGCAGCCCCTCCCTGGCCAAAAAGCAGGAGATTCCAGCAGCCCCAGCTCCTGGGTGAGGGATTGTCTGGGAAAAGAAAGGAGGGATGGGATGGGATGGGATGGGATTGGGATGGGATTGGGATGGGATGACGGGATGAGAATGAGATGATGGGATGGGATCCATGGGATGGGATGGGATGGGATGATGGGATTGGAATGATGGGATGGGATGATGGGGATGGGATTGGGATGGGATGGCATGGGATGGGATTGGGATGGGATTGGGATGGGATGGCATGGGATGGGATTGGGATGGGATGACGGGATGAGAATGAGAATGGGATGATGGGATGGGACCATGGGATGGGATTGGAATGATGGGATGGGATGATGGGGATGGGATTGGGATGATGGGATTGGAATTATTTGGATGGGATGATTGGGATGGGATGATTGGGATGGGATTGGGATGATGGGATTGGGATCCATGAGGTGAGATCCATGGGATGGGATCCATTGGATGATGGGATGGGATCCATGGGATTGGGATGATTGGGATTGGGATGATGGGATGTAGGATGGGAAGGGATGGGATGGCACTGCTTCCCCTCCTGCAGCACACACAGATCCCTGGGAGCCAGGGAGCCTCAGCCCCTGCTCCAAAGGGAAAAGCTGGGATCCTTTGGGATGTCCTGCAGAGCACCAAGAGCTGGGTGCACCTCGTGAGCCCCTTCCAACCGCCATCCAAATATTCTGGGATGCTCTGGCACCTCCCGTCCCAGCCACAAGTGGAAACCAGCGGGATCCTCCATCCTGCCAGCAACAACGCTCCGCACTGCCACTTTTAAGGACTCTTTTGGGAATTTGCAGCAGCCCAGCCCTCAGTGGGTCACTGGGGCAGCGCGTGGCAGGGCTGGGCTCCAGCAGGAACCTCCTCCCTTGTCTGGAAAAATTACAGCCCCGGCCGCTGCTCCCACATCTGACAAGACGCCGCATGCTCGGCTAATCCTGCTGGAGATTAACTCTGCCCTTGGAATTCCTGCCTCTGCAGCAGGCAACCCGCAGAGCTGCTGCTGGGGGGGCTCCTCCCTGCTCGAGAGCACTTTCTGCAGGCTGGCTGGGAAGGGCCGGCCCAGGGTGGATCTGGGGTCACTTCCCCTCCGGGAGTCCTCAGGGTGTCCCTTGTCCCGTCTGCCACCCCAAAGGTGCGGCCTGATTGTGGGGAGAGGAAAGGAGAAGATTTGGGATGGATTTGCTGCCAACAGATCCTCACCCAAATCTGCTCCTCCTCCTCTTCTGGCTCAGGAGCCCCCAAAGTGCCACATTTCACCCCAAAACAGCTGAGATCCAACAGGGGATCCAACAGGGGCAGGAAAGGGATCAGCTGCTCCAAGGAATCCCAAAAGCTCGAGGCCTTCAGGAACAATCCAACCTCAACCAAGACTTAAGAGAGGAAATCATTCCAAAAACATGAGGACAGGATTTTTTTATGGAAGCCCCAGCCTGGTGCCGTGCACATCCCAATCCCACGCCCACCCCACAGGCAATGAGTGACTCCAGCAGCACTGGGGCAGCTTGTGGGAAACTCAGGAAAGGATTCCCTGAACAGAGCCAACACAACTCCTACTGTACGCTGAGAAAAAGGCAAAAAAATGGGAAAAAAAAGGAGAAAAAAAAAATGTATCAAGTGCCTGGAGCTGTCAGAAAGATTTCTGCAGCTCTGGCAAGACAGACACAACTAATTTAGCACAGCCTGGCTGAGGAATATTAAGGAATATTAAGCTGTCAGTCTGGATGATAGGAATTTAATCACTGGGAGCAGATCAAAGCTCAGCAGCACCATCAGTGTGGGCTGGACACGCAGGGATCAGAGTGGGATGGGCAGGAAAAGCCTGTCCTGCAGGGACAGCCCCCTCTGGGATGTCACCACCACAGGGACTGTCACCTTGGGGTGCTGCATCCCTTAGGGAATGCCATGGAGAGGGAGGATGAGGCCCTGGATCCCACAGAAATCCCTCCCTGAGCGTGGCGAGGCTGGCACAGCTGGGACTGGGCTGATCCCAACTTCCATCCCCCTCTGCAGGAGGAGCAGCTCAGCCTCCCCCTGGGATCCCCCAGATCCAACAACGGCACCACAGAGCCAACAATGTCCCTGTGTGCCACCTCCCTCTGTGTCCCTGTGTGCCACCTCCCTGCCTGTCCCTGTGTGCCACCTCCCTCTCTGTCCCTCTGTGCCACCTCCCTCTGTGTCCCTGTGTGCCACCTCCCTCGCAGGCAGAGGAAGGGGAACAGCAGCTGGGGAGGGAAAATCCCCAAAATTCCCAACCAGACCCCAAACCTGGGATGTTCCAGCCTACAGCTGCCCCAGTCATTTTTCCTGGGGGCAGGAAACAGAATTCCCAAAATTCTCAACCAGACCCCAAACCTTTGGCTGCCCCCCTCATTTTTCCTGGGTTTTTTTGGGGGGGCAGGAAACAGAATTCCCATAAATTTTTCCCACATCTGCACCTGGGAAAACCCAGAGGTCACTCGTGGGGGGACAAACCCCTCTGGCACTGGGTCAGCCCAACCCGTCCTGGTGCAGACAATTCCTGGGAGCCTCAGCCCCTGCTCCAGAGGGGAAAGCTGTGATCCTGCTACAGGATTTGTAAGTGCTGTAGGATTTGTGAATGCTGTAGGATTTGTGAATGCTGTAGGATTTGTGAATGCTGTAGGATTTGTAAGCGCTGTAGGATTTGTGAATGCTGTAGGATTTGTAAGTACTGTCGGATTTGTATCTTGGACTAGATTGGTTAGAGACAATTGGAATATTCAACACAGAGGAAAATTTATGGTATTGTAACAGGAACCTTGCTCCTTACCCTCTTATCCTCTCATCCTCTTTCCCACTCTCTTTACTGCCCTGAGCTGTGTTTGGCAGCTCCCAGCAGGTCCCTGCACTTGGCCCTTTGCAACAAATCCCAAATTTCACAGCCTGGCTTCAGAGATCTCTCATCTCCATCCATCCCGACCATCCTACCCCCGCCAATCCTACCCCAGCCCAGCCTCCAGCAGCTCAGAGCCCCCATCCTGCTCCCCAATTAAGCCCTGCCTGGTTACATAACCCTAATTAGCAGGGCTCCACTTGCAGCAGGGCCACTGGCTCTGCTAATCCAGGATTTGTCCCCCAGGAGGTGACGGGAGCTGGCAGTGCCAGCCAGGCTGCTCACGTGGGCCAGCACAGCACGGGGAGCTGGGCAGAAAAACTCCCAAAAGCTGGGGAGGAAGGTGAGGATTAGGGGAGGAAGGTCAGCCCCAGACAGGTTGGACTGCTGCAAAAAAACTCCCAAAAATTGGGGAGGAAGGTGAGGATTAGGGGAGGATGGAATGCTGCAAAAAAATCTCCCAAAAGCTGGGGAGGAAGGTGAGGATTAGGCTGGAGGAAGGTCAGCTCCAGACAGGTTGAACTGATGCAAAAAAAAAAAAAAACCAAAATCTGGGGAGGAAGGTGAGGGTCAGGGGAGGAAGGTCAGCCCCAGACAGGTTGAACTGATGCAAAAAACCTCCCAAAAACTGGGGAGGAAGGTCAGGATTGGGCTGGAGCAAAGCTGGATCATTCCAAGCTGACCCAGCTCCAACTTTTGGAGTTTTTTGGGGCGGGGGAGAGGCTGCAGGCGCCCTGCTGGAGCCCAGAATGTGCATCCCCAGAAGTTCCTTCCCGAGGAGTCTGGAGCCAGGGAGGCTCCTGCGCTGCCAAGCTGAGCAGAAGCAGCTCTGGGTTAAGCTCATCTTAATTAGGGATCTCCAGGCTAACCCCACAGCAACTGCAGGATGGCACCAGCTCGTGGTAATTGGATCACTCCAGCTTTGAAAATCAGGATTATTCCAAGTGAAATGAATCCCCAGATCTGACCACAGAGAAAATTCAGATTATATTCCTTTTTTTTTTTTGTTTTTTTCTTTCCTTCCTGCCTTTCCAGACTTCGGGGCCGTGTTATCTAACTCCATTTACAAACAGAAAAGCTGCAAAAGTTGCTCAATAAAACAGAAAAACGAGGTTGCAGAGCCCTCGGCCGACAGCAGATCTCAAATTTTAAGCAAAACCATCACCCCAGAGCCAGGGGAGCTCCCAGCTCCGGCTGTTTTCACCAAGGGAGCAGAGCAGGGCCCAGCTGGGATGGATTTCATGGGTTTTCCTGCTCGCACTCCAAGTTTATTCCCTGCATTGTGGGGAGGTGAGGCCAGGACAGCCCCCAGAGCTCCGGCAGCAGCGTTTCCCTGCAGCAATCTGGATTTAAAACGCGTTGGTGGCAGCTCGGAGAAAGGCAGGCACTGGGTTCCTCATCCCTGAAATTAAAGGGGACCCAGAAATCCCAAAATTTGGGAGTTTCGTCCCTCCTGAGCTTCCCACAGACCACGTGGCTGCTGCCTTGCCAAAGGCAGATTTCACACACAGCGAGGGATTCAATCTTTATTTAAGGCTGACACATCCCAGAGCATCCCAAAAATCCTCTGGGATGATGGAATTTCCCCTCCTGGAGCTCAGAACTGCAGGAATTCCAGGACAATTCCGGCCCTCACTCAGAGCTGGGTCCTTAGGGCTGCTCCAGCCTCCAGGGCGATGCTCCCTGGAGCAGCTCTGGGGCACAGGGAAGGGACCCACCCCAGCCTCCACCTTCCCTCAGGTGAGTCCTTATCAAACAGCCCCACCCCCGCTCCAGGTGAGCCCTTATCAGCCCCGCGGCACCACAAAGGGCCATAAAGGGCCGGGAGGTGACAGCTGTGCTCCAGGTGTGCCCCAGGTGGGGCAGGGCCCTTTCATCTCACCCCGAACCAGGAAAAACCCAGCAGGATGGGCTGGGGGAGAGCTTGGGAATTTGTTATTGCCAGGAAAAACCCAGCAGGATGGGCTTGGGGAGAGCTTGGGAATTTGTTATTCCCAGGAAAATCCAGCAGGATGGGCTTGGGGCTTGGGAATTTGTTATTCCCTGAAAAAAGCCAGCTGGATGGGCTTGGGGAGAGCTTGGGAATTTGTTATTGCCAGGAAAAACCCAGCAGGATGGGCTGGGGGAGAGCTTGGGAATTTGTTATTCCCAAAAAAACCCAGCAGGATGGGCCTGGGGGAGAGCTTGGGAATTTGTTATTGCCAGGAAAAACCCATCAGGATGGGCTTGGGGAGAGCTTGGGAATTTGTTATTCCCAAAAAAACCCAGCAGGATGGGCCTGGGGGAGAGCTTGGGATTTGTTATTGCCAGGAAAATCCAGCAGGATGCCAGGAAAAACCCAGCAGGATGGGCTGGGGGAGAGCTTGGGAATTTGTTATTGCCAGGAAAAACCCAGCTGGATGGGCCTGGGGGAGAGCTTGGGAATTTGTTATTGCCAGGAAAAACCCAGCAGGATGGGCCTGGAGCTTGGGAATTTGTTATTCCCAAAAACCCAGCAGGATGGGTTTGGGGAGAGCTTGGGAATTTGTTATTCCCAGGAAAATCCAGCAGGATGGGCTTGGGGCTTGGGAATTTGTTATTCCCTGAAAAAAGCCCAGCTGGATGGGCTTGGGGAGAACTTGGCAATTTGTTATTCCCAAAAAAACCCAGCAGGATGGGCTTGGGAATTTGTTATTCCCTGAAAAAAGCCCAGCTGGATGGGTTTGGGGAGAGCTTGGGAATTTGTTATTCCCAGAAAAAGCCCAGCAGGATGGGCCTGGGCCTTGGGAATTTGTTATTCCCAAAAACCCAGCAGGATGGGCCTGGGGTGAGCTCGGGAATTTGTTATTGCCTGGCATGCACGCGTTGGGAGCAGCAGCAGGAGCTGGGCTGCGCTGGCACCGCCCCAGCCTGAGGGATTTAGGGGGGACATTCAGCAAGGAGAGGGAAGGGTGGGGCTGTGGGGACAGCAAAATCCGGGGAAAACAGCAAGTGGGAACTGCATTTGGGACCAGAGCTCTCCTGTGGCCAAACTGCCTGAGGGCACAGCACAGCGGGACTCTAACCACAGTGGGGTTTTAACAACACTGGGATCCCAACCACACTGGGATCCTAACCACACTGGGATCCTAACCACACTGGGATTTCAGCACCAGCAGGGTTTTAATTTTAACCCCAGTGGGATTCTAACCACAGTGGGAATTTCTATTTTTTCTATTTCTAATTTAACCCCAGTGGGATTTCTATTTCAATCCCAATGGGATTTTAACCCCAGTGGCATTTCAATTTTAACCCCAGTGGGATTTTGATTTTAACCTCAGTGGGATTCTAACACTGGGATTTTAACCACACTGGGATTCTAACCCCAGCAGGATTTTAATTTTAACCCTGGGGGATTTTAACCACACTGGGATTTTAACAACAGTGAGATTTTAATTTTAACCCCAGTGGGATTTTAATTTTAACCCCAGTGGGATTTCTATTTCAATCCAAATGGGATTTTAACCCCAGTGGGATTTTGATTTTAACCCCAGGGGGATTCTAACAGTGGGATTTTAACCACACTGGGAATTTAACCCCAGTGGGATTTTGATTTTAACCCCACTGGGATTTTACCCACACTGGGATTTTAACAACAGTGGGGATTTAACCACACTGGGATTTCTATTTCAACCCCAGTGGGATTTTAACCCTAGTGGGATTTCAACACCAGTGGGATTTTAGTTTTAACCCCAGTGGGATTTTAACCACACTGGGATTTCAACCACACTGGGATTTTAACTTCAACCCCAGTGGGATTTTGATTTTAACCCCAGTGGGATTCTAACACTGGGATTTTAACCACACTGGGAATTTAACCCCAGTGGGATTTTAACAACAGTGGGACTTAAACCACAGCGGGATTTTAATTTTAACCCTAGGGGGATTTTAACCACACCGGGATTTTAACCCCAGCAGGATTTTAACAGTGGGATTTTAATTGTAACCCTACTGGGATTTTAACCACACTAGGATTTCAACCCCAGTGGAATTTTAACCCCAGTGGGATTCTAACCCCAGCCAGGCACATCCCAAGGGCAGAGGTGGCTCCTCCTTTCTCCCTTTCCAGCTCCAGGTGCCAGCCGTGCCCATGGGAAGAGCAGTGCCAGCCCTGCCAGATGTCACCCCAGGGCTGGGGACCTGTCCTGCCCGGGCAGGGGCTGGCCCTGGCCTTGGGCTGGCAGCAAACACCTCCTTATCTGCCGTCCCTTATCTCCTGGGCAAACAGCGGGGTCGCTCCGTGCCCTGCCCGGACAATGTTTCATTACCCCGGTGTTTAATTACCCCGGTGTTTAATTACCCCGATCCTCCTCGTGGGAAGGGGCACCGGGGGACGGGGTGGGAACTGCAGGGGAATTCCACAACGGGAGATGAAACGGAGCTGGAAAAGCAACGGGTAAACAGCCAGGGAATGTCCCTGCTCAGCCTGCAGGACGGGCTCACAACCATTCCCAAATTCCAGCCAGGGAATGTCCCACTGCGATCTCCTCATTCCCAAATTCCAGCCAGGGAATGTCCCACTGCGATCTCCTCATTCCCAAATTCCAGCCAGGAAATGTCCCTGCTCATCCTGATAGAAGGGCTCACACCATTCCCAAATTCCAGCCAGGAATGTCCCACTGGGATCTGCTCAGCTCCCTGCAGGACAGGCTCACACCATTCCCAAATTCCAGCCTGGAAATGTCCCAGTGGGATCTGTTCAGTTCCCTGCAGGAAGGGCTCACACAGATCCCAAATTCCAGCCAGGGAATGTCCCACTGGGATCTGCTCATTCCCAAATTCCAGCCAGGGAATGTCCCAGGATCTGCTCAGCCTGAGGGAAGGGCTCACACCAGATCCCAAATCACAGCCAGGGAATGTCCCACTGGGATCTGCTCAATTGCCTGCAGGACAGGCTCACACCATTCCCAAATTCCAGCCGGGAATGTCCCAGCCTGCAGGAAGGGCTCACACAGATCCCAAATTCCAGCCAGGGAATGCCCCAGGATCTGCTCAGCCTGAGGGAAGGGCTCACACCAGATCCCAAATCACAGCCACGGAATGTCCCACTGGGATCTGCTCATTCCCAAATTCCAGCCGGGAATGTCCCAGCCTGCAGGAAGGGCTCACACAGATCCCAAATTCCAGCCAGGGAATGCCCCAGGATCTGCTCAGCCTGAGGGAAGGGCTCACACCAGATCCCAAATCACAGCCACGGAATGTCCCACTGGGATCTGCTCATTCCCAAATTCCAGCCGGGAATGTCCCAGCCTGCAGGAAGGGCTCACACAGATCCCAAATTCCAGCCAGGGAATGCCCCAGGATCTGCTCAGCCTGAGGGAAGGGCTCACACCAGATCCCAAATCACAGCCACGGAATGTCCCACTGGGATCTGCTCATTCCCAAATTCCAGCCGGGAATGTCCCAGCCTGCAGGAAGGGCTCACACAGATCCCAAATTCCAGCCAGGGAATGCCCCAGGATCTGCTCAGCCTGAGGGAAGGGCTCACACCAGATCCCAAATCACAGCCACGGAATGTCCCACTGGGATCTGCTCATTCCCAAATTCCAGCCGGGAATGTCCCAGCCTGCAGGAAGGGCTCACACAGATCCCAAATTCCAGCCAGGGAATGCCCCAGGATCTGCTCAGCCTGAGGGAAGGGCTCACACCAGATCCCAAATCACAGCCACGGAATGTCCCACTGGGATCTGCTCATTCCCAAATTCCAGCCGGGAATGTCCCAGCCTGCAGGAAGGGCTCACACAGATCCCAAATTCCAGCCAGGGAATGCCCCAGGATCTGCTCAGCCTGAGGGAAGGGCTCACACCAGATCCCAAATCACAGCCACGGAATGTCCCACTGGGATCTGCTCATTCCCAAATTCCAGCCGGGAATGTCCCAGCCTGCAGGAAGGGCTCACACAGATCCCAAATTCCAGCCAGGGAATGCCCCAGGATCTGCTCAGCCTGAGGGAAGGGCTCACACCAGATCCCAAATCACAGCCACGGAATGTCCCACTGGGATCTGCTCATTCCCAAATTCCAGCCGGGAATGTCCCAGCCTGCAGGAAGGGCTCACACAGATCCCAAATTCCAGCCAGGGAATGCCCCAGGATCTGCTCAGCCTGAGGGAAGGGCTCACACCAGATCCCAAATCACAGCCACGGAATGTCCCACTGGGATCTGCTCATTCCCAAATTCCAGCCGGGAATGTCCCAGCCTGCAGGAAGGGCTCACACAGATCCCAAATTCCAGCCAGGGAATGCCCCAGGATCTGCTCAGCCTGAGGGAAGGGCTCACACCAGATCCCAAATCACAGCCACGGAATGTCCCACTGGGATCTGCTCATTCCCAAATTCCAGCCGGGAATGTCCCAGCCTGCAGGAAGGGCTCACACAGATCCCAAATTCCAGCCAGGGAATGCCCCAGGATCTGCTCAGCCTGAGGGAAGGGCTCACACCAGATCCCAAATCACAGCCACGGAATGTCCCACTGGGATCTGCTCATTCCCAAATTCCAGCCGGGAATGTCCCAGCCTGCAGGAAGGGCTCACACAGATCCCAAATTCCAGCCAGGGAATGCCCCAGGATCTGCTCAGCCTGAGGGAAGGGCTCACACCAGATCCCAAATCACAGCCACGGAATGTCCCACTGGGATCTGCTCATTCCCAAATTCCAGCCGGGAATGTCCCAGCCTGCAGGAAGGGCTCACACAGATCCCAAATTCCAGCCAGGGAATGCCCCAGGATCTGCTCAGCCTGAGGGAAGGGCTCACACCAGATCCCAAATCACAGCCACGGAATGTCCCACTGGGATCTGCTCATTCCCAAATTCCAGCCGGGAATGTCCCAGCCTGCAGGAAGGGCTCACACAGATCCCAAATTCCAGCCAGGGAATGCCCCAGGATCTGCTCAGCCTGAGGGAAGGGCTCACACCAGATCCCAAATCACAGCCACGGAATGTCCCACTGGGATCTGCTCATTCCCAAATTCCAGCCGGGAATGTCCCAGCCTGCAGGAAGGGCTCACACAGATCCCAAATTCCAGCCAGGGAATGCCCCAGGATCTGCTCAGCCTGAGGGAAGGGCTCACACCAGATCCCAAATCACAGCCACGGAATGTCCCACTGGGATCTGCTCATTCCCAAATTCCAGCCGGGAATGTCCCAGCCTGCAGGAAGGGCTCACACAGATCCCAAATTCCAGCCAGGGAATGCCCCAGGATCTGCTCAGCCTGAGGGAAGGGCTCACACCAGATCCCAAATCACAGCCACGGAATGTCCCACTGGGATCTGCTCATTCCCAAATTCCAGCCGGGAATGTCCCAGCCTGCAGGAAGGGCTCACACAGATCCCAAATTCCAGCCAGGGAATGCCCCAGGATCTGCTCAGCCTGAGGGAAGGGCTCACACCAGATCCCAAATCACAGCCACGGAATGTCCCACTGGGATCTGCTCATTCCCAAATTCCAGCCGGGAATGTCCCAGCCTGCAGGAAGGGCTCACACAGATCCCAAATTCCAGCCAGGGAATGCCCCAGGATCTGCTCAGCCTGAGGGAAGGGCTCACACCAGATCCCAAATCACAGCCACGGAATGTCCCACTGGGATCTGCTCATTCCCAAATTCCAGCCGGGAATGTCCCAGCCTGCAGGAAGGGCTCACACAGATCCCAAATTCCAGCCAGGGAATGCCCCAGGATCTGCTCAGCCTGAGGGAAGGGCTCACACCAGATCCCAAATCACAGCCACGGAATGTCCCACTGGGATCTGCTCATTCCCAAATTCCAGCCGGGAATGTCCCAGCCTGCAGGAAGGGCTCACACAGATCCCAAATTCCAGCCAGGGAATGCCCCAGGATCTGCTCAGCCTGAGGGAAGGGCTCACACCAGATCCCAAATCACAGCCACGGAATGTCCCACTGGGATCTGCTCATTCCCAAATTCCAGCCGGGAATGTCCCAGCCTGCAGGAAGGGCTCACACAGATCCCAAATTCCAGCCAGGGAATGCCCCAGGATCTGCTCAGCCTGAGGGAAGGGCTCACACCAGATCCCAAATCACAGCCACGGAATGTCCCACTGGGATCTGCTCATTCCCAAATTCCAGCCGGGAATGTCCCAGCCTGCAGGAAGGGCTCACACAGATCCCAAATTCCAGCCAGGGAATGCCCCAGGATCTGCTCAGCCTGAGGGAAGGGCTCACACCAGATCCCAAATCACAGCCACGGAATGTCCCACTGGGATCTGCTCATTCCCAAATTCCAGCCGGGAATGTCCCAGCCTGCAGGAAGGGCTCACACCACAAGCCCCAATCCCAGGATGTTCCCCCCGCGATGTGTGAGGAGTTCCCTTCTCCCAGCTGCAGCAGGGGCTGCTCTCCCAGCAGCTCCATCCCAGCGCATTCCCAGGGCTCATCCAGAGCCAGGAACGCGGGGGAAGGGCAGGGAGCGCATCAGGGAAGGTGTTAAAGAGCCGCGAGTTGTTTACAACCCCGATTAGCCCTTAATCCTCTCTGAGCGCCGCTTTACGAGCCCGGCCTCCCGCGGAGCTGCAAAACCATTCTCACCTGGGCAAGGAACCCTGGAGCACAAAAACCTCTGTCCTCATCTGCCCAAAAAACCCTGGAGCACAAAAATCTGTTCTCACCTGGGCAAGGAACTCTAGAGCACAAAATCCCCCCGTCCTCACCTGGGCAAGGAACCCTGGAGCACAAAAACCTCTGTCCTCATCTGCCCAAAAAACCCTGGAGCACAAAAAACCTCATCCTCATCTGCCCAAGGAAATTTAGAGCAAAAAATCCCCCCCATTCTCACCTGGGCAAGGAACCCTGGAGCACAAAAACCTCTGTCCTCATCTGCCCAAAAAACCCTGGAGCACAAAAATCTGTTCTCACCTGGGCAAGGAACTCTAGAGCACAAAATCCCCCCGTCCTCACCTGGGCAAGGAACCCTGGAGCACCAAAATCCCGTGTGCTCACCTGGGCAAGGAACCCCGGAGCACAAAAACCTCATCCTCACCTGGGCAAGGAACTCTAGAGCACAAAATCCACCCGTCCTCACCTGGGCAAGGAACCCTGGAGCACAAAAATCCCCCATCCTCATCTGCCCAAAAAACCCTGGAGCACAAAAAATTCCCATCTTCACCTGGGCAAGGAACCCCGGAGCACAAAAAACCTCATCCTCACCTGCCCAAAAAACCCTGGAGCACAAAAAACTCCCATCTTCACCTGCCCAAGGAACCCTGGAGAACAAAATCCCACATCCTCACCTGGGCAAGGAAGCCTGGAGCACAAAAATCTTTGTCCTCATCTGCCCAAAAAACCCTGGAGCACAAGATCCCACATCCTCACCTGGGCAAGGAACCCTGGGCAGTTTGAACACCGAGCAGATGTGGAAAACACAATCCAACACTCCTGCCAGGGAAAAGGGGCATTTTCACAAGGAAAAGGGACATTTCCCCCCAGGGAAAAGGGCATTATCCACAGGGAAAAGGGGCATTTCCCCCCAGGGAAAAGGGGCATTTATTTTCCCAAGGAATGCAAAAGCAGCACCCACAAAATTCCAACCTGCAGAGAAGAGCTGAGCAGCAGCTCCAAGAGAACAAGAAGTGCCTCCCCTGTGCAGGTGTCCCCCCAAAATCCCCCAAATCCAGAGCTGCTCCTTTCCCCTCCCAGATGCGTCCCCACCCAGAGGAAGCTGCTCTCCACCTGCCCGTGGATTTGCCTGAACTTTGTTTTCCAAGATTTGCTTATCACCCCATCCCAGATCTCTCCCACCCACGGGGGGAAAACATCAGGAAAATTAGGAAAAAATAAGGTGGGAATGACTCAAAGGAAAACTCCAAGAGGAAGGACTTCGACTTTCTATTTTAAAATTTTAAAGTTACTTAAATTTTTTTCAAGTTTAAGTTAGTTAATTTTGAAGTTATTTAATTTTAAAATTTTAAGGGATTTCCAACCACTGTGGTTTTCTCCTGGAGAGTTGGGATGCACTGGATGTGACAGATCCTGACTCGAATATTCCATCCCAGCCAGGAATTTCACACAGGGGCTCCCGAGGAATTCAAGGACTTGCAATTCCCATTCTCCTTAAGCAGGAGGAAATCCCAGCCCTAATCCCTGTGTGCCTGCTGTAAAAATGGGATAATCTCTCTTATCCCAAAGGAATATCAGCCTGGAGCTGCTCAGAGCCTGGAGGCAGCTGGGCATGGAATTTCTGCCCAAACTCAGCTCCTTTTCCTTGGGATCCCTCTCCCCACAGCTCAGCTCAGCCATTCCCAGAGCCAAGGATCCAAACCCGTCAGATCCCACCATTCCCACTTTGGATTGGTTATTTCACCCCTCACAGGCTCAGTTTTTCCCCTGGATCAAGGAATAGGACACAACCACTCCTCCACCTGCCTGGCCACAGGGCTTTCCAGCCCCAGGGGATTCCAAAATCCTTGGAAAAGAGGCAGGAAAAGCGTGAGAACAGCCAGAGCCCCCGTGGTTGTTCATGGGAGGATGAAGAAATCGAGGCTGAGTCACGGAGCCAGAGCTCAGCATTCCCGGGAGAGCAGCAGATCCCAACAAACTGAGAGGATTCCAGAGCTGGTCCCACAACAGCGTCCCAAGGTCCCAGTGCCAGGGATTCAGCAGGGCAGGAGCAGCTGGGAGGGGATTTGGGGCCATCGCTTGCAGGGGAGGTGGGAAAAACACTCCACATGCTCCCAGAACTTCCCAGAGGAGCATTCCCAACCACCCCAGGTGAGCTCTTTCATCCCACAGGTGCCATCCTGCATAAAAAGGGGAAGAGCTGGGGTTATGCCTGCAAAAAGAGGAAGGAAAAGCTGGGATCATCCTGGGAAAAAGAGGAAAGGAAAGCTGGAGTTATCTGTGCAAAAAGAGGAGGGAAGAGCTGGGGTTATCCCATCAAAAAGAGGAGGGAAAATCTGGGCTCATCCTGGGAAAAAGAGGAAGGAAAAGCTGGGATCATCCTGGCAAAAAGAGGAGGGAAAACTGGGGTTATTCTGGCAAAAAAAAAAGGAGGGAAAAGCTGGCCTCATCCTGGGAAAAAGAGGAAAGGAAAGCTGGGGTTATCTGTGCAAAAAGAGGAGGG
This sequence comes from Geospiza fortis, assembly GCF_000277835.1. Lineage (NCBI taxonomy): Eukaryota > Metazoa > Chordata > Aves > Passeriformes > Thraupidae > Geospiza > Geospiza fortis. Next base: position 59,424 of record NW_005054707.1, on the reverse strand, counting down.
AAGAGCTGGGGTTATCCTGGCAAAAAGAAGAAGGAAAAGCTGGGATCATCTCAGCAAAAAGAGGAGGGAAGAGCTGGAGTTATCTGTGCAAAAAGAGGAGGGAAAAGCTGGGCTCATCCTGGGAAAAAGTGGAGGGAAAAGCTGGGGGTTGTCTCAGCAAAAAGAAGAGGAAAAAGTTGGGATCATCTCTGCAAAAAGAGGGAAAAGCTGGGGTTATCCATGCCAGCAGAGTGTGACCCCACAATTCCCCCACCCTCTAAACCCCCTGCCCCTGCCCTCTCCCCCTCCCCATCCCGGGATATTCCTTATCCCGATTCCCTAATCTGCAGCACATGATGTGAGAGCAGAGCTCAGCCCACAGAGGCAGCCGGGAGCCCTGGGGGATGTGGGAGAGCACCTCCCTGGCTCCTGCAGGGGCTGGGGACAGCAGGATGAGGGCAGCAGCTCCCGGGAAGGATGTTGGAGGTGGGAAAAACAAGTGGTGCTTCCCCAGGGACTCGGCTGAGTCGCGGTCCCACGGTGGAGCCAAGGGACTCCCAGGATTCCATCTCTCCACAGATTTCATGGAGACGGAAGGAGGAGATCTCCCTGAGCGGGGCAAATCCCGTCCCACAGCCATCCCCTGCACCCTTTATGGCTTTAGGGCATTCCCAAATCCGATCCTGCCCTTTCCTCAGGAGGAGGAGATCTCCCTGTGTGGGACAAATTCTATCTCAGAGCCATCCCCTGCACCCTTTATCAGTTTAAAGCATTCCCAAATCTGATCCTGCTCTTTCCTCAGAAGGAGATCTCCCTGAGCGGCGCAAATTCTGTCTCTCACCCATCCCTGCACCCTTTAACACTTCAGAGCATTCCCAAATCTGATCTTGCCCTTTCCTCAGGAGGAGGAGATCTCCCTGTGTGGGACAAATTCCATCCCAGACCCATCCCCTGCACCCTTTATCACTTTAGGGCATTCCCAAATCTGATCCTGCCCTTTTCCCAGAAGGAGATCTCCCTGTGAGGTACAAAGAGCCATCCCCTGCACCCTTTATCACTTCAGAGCATTCCCAAATCTGATCCTGCCTTTTCCCCAGAAAGAGATCTCCCTGTGTGGGGCAAATTCTGTCTCTCACCCATCCCCTGCACCCTTTATCACTTCAGAGCATTCCCATATCTGATCCTGCCCTTTCCTCAGAAGCAGGAGATCCTGTGTGGGGCAAATTCTATCTCAGACCCATCCCCTGCACCCTTTATGGCTTTAGAGCATTCCCAAATCTGATCCTGCCCTTTCCTCAGAAGGAGGAGATCCTGTGTGGGAAAAATTCTGTCTCTCACCCATCCCTGCACCCTTTATTCCTTTAGGGCATTCCCAGCTCTGATCCTGCCCTTTCCTCAGAAGGAGATCTCCCTGTGAGGGACAAAGAGCCATCCCCTACACACTTTAACACTTCAGAGCATTCCCAAATCTGATCCTGCCCTTCCCCCACGAAAAAGAGAATCCCTCTGCAGCCAGGCCAGGCCAGGCTCCTTCCCAAGGGCAGGGAAAAGCCTGGAAAGCAAAGGAGCTGCAGCAGAGCAGGGCAGGGAAAGCCTGGAGAGCCTTTGGGGCAGCTCCTGCAAGGGCAGCAAAGCCTCCAAGGGAAAAGCAGGAGTTTCACAGGACCAGGGAATGGTTTGGCTTGGAAGGGACCTTAAGGATCACCCAGTTCCAACCCCTGCCACCAGCAGCCCAGGAGGGAGGACTGGAAACAAAGCAAGAGGGAGAGAGAGGGAGAAGGTGAAGGGGATGGACAGGAGGGGATGGAAGCACAGGGAAGGATTTGCTCGGAGCCTGCTCCCCGAACGCTGCAGCCCATGTGCCAGGCACTCCCGAATACTAATCAGAGCTGAAAAAACATCAAACAATTAGGAAGGAAAGTCTGCTGGCAGGGTTTCTCCTGGAGACGTCGGGCTGGTTTTGTTTATGAGCGGGAGGAAGTGGGAACCGCTCCTGTTTGTTCTGCGGGAGAAAAGAGAGAGCTCCAGTGTTTTAATTTCTCTGCTGAAAACCCTGGAGATTTGGCCTGAAACGGAGCAGAGAGGCTGATCCAGATTCACCCGCAGCCTTTTGTTACAAGGAAATATTCGAGTCGTTTTTTTTTCCCTCCCTCCCCTTCTGCGTGGGCAAAGAAAGGGGCAGTGGATACAAAGCCGGCATTTTTTGTTCCCAGAAAATATCAATGAAAAGAGCATTCCAGAGGCCAAGGGCACAGCACAGCTCCCAGGGCACTGGAGGTGTCCTGGCTGAGCCCAGGAAAGGCAAAAATATCACCCCAAAAACTCCTTTTTGTTAGAAAGGCAGGTGAGCAACACTTGGGAAGCCTAAATTAAGTTTTTAACCAGGAGCTGGGACAGTTCCTTAAGTTTTCAACCAGGTTTTTGCCTCTCAGGGACACACACGAGGCTGGGAGGGGATGAGGCCGCATAAACTTCATTTGCTCAGAGGTGCAACTTGCAGCTCCTCAGATGCAAAATCCCTGGATCGACGTTTTCCTTTGGTTTTCACACGGGAGGGCCTGAAGCAGCGCCTCAGAAAATGAAATAAATCGGGTTTAGTGCGGGCTGTAACAGCAGGAGGAGCTGGGGAAGGAGCTGGGACAGTTCCTGGGTGAGGAAAAGCAGATCCCGGGACAAATCCCAGCATCCCAGGGCCAGAGGGGACTCCTGGAGTGCACAGCAGTGTGAGAACTGAGCTCAGGCTGTCCCCAAGGCTCTCAGGGCCCTTTCAAAGCTCTTTTTCCCCCACAGGGAGCAGCCTGGGGATGGACAAAATGTGCCATTCCCGGCTGAAAACTTCCCAAAAACCCGGCTTTTCACAGCAAACCCCAAATGCCTTCACCATGGAAACCCAGCCCGGGGCTGGTATCGCCGCTGGAATTCGCCCTTGGCTGCAGCTCGGGAGGAGCCCGGACAGGGAAACCTTTGAGCTCGGCAAGTGCCAGCCCAGGAGCCTGGGACTGCTCGGGAAGAGCTTCCAGAGCAGCCCCAGACATGGAATTATCCCGCAGTAATTCAGTAATTCACCCCCTCCAGACTCGGGGTTATCCCACAGTAATTCACCCCTCCCAAACACGGGGTTATCCGCCAGTAATCCACCCTTTCCAGACTCGGGGTTATCCCACAATAACTCAGTAATTCACCCCCTCCAGACTCGGGGTTATCCCTCAGTAATTCAGTAATTCACCCCCTCCAGACTCGGGGTTATCCCTCAGTAATTCACCTCCTCCCAAACAAGGGGTTATCCTGCAGTAATTCAGTAATTCACCCCTTCCAGACTCGGGGTTATCCCACAATAACTCAGTAATTCACCCCCTCCCAAACACGGGGTTATCCCTCAGTAACTCAGTAATTCACCCCCTCTCAGATTCAGGGTTATCCCCCAGTAATTCATCCCTCCCAGACTCGGGGTTATCCCTCAGTAATTCACCCCCTCCAAACACGCGATTATCCCGCAGTAATCCACCCCTTCCAGACTCAGGGTTATCCCGCAGTAATCCACCCCTTCCAAACACGGGGTTATCCTCCAGTAATTCACCCCTTCCCATGTGCAAGCAGAGCCAGCCCCAGCTCCCAATCCCAATCCCTCTTCTCCCCGGGGAGCTGGGGAAGGGAGAGGCAGAGCAGGAGATTTCCAAGCTTTTCTCAGGGAGAAAGGAGCACACTGAGCCATCCCACGAGGAGCTGGGAATGCTGGAGCCGTGCCAAGCAAACCCCTCCAGTGTCCTCCTCCACGCTCCCCAAATCCCACATTCCTGGATCAGCAGCATTCCAGATAAAGCTCAACAGCTTTCCCAAATGCCACGGGTCTTTGGCTAAAGGCAGATCTGTAAAATTCACATTTGTCACCTCAGATCCGCTCCCTCCTCATCCTCATCCCTCAGCTCTGGGGAGCCAAGAACCCCAATGGGCTTTTCCAGAATCCTGGAATACCCAGAGCTGGAAGCCACCCACAAGGAGCAAGTCCAGATCGGGAATAACTGCTGGGGTTTGGGGCATCCATGGGCATCCCGGGAGGTTGGGAATTGCCCTTCCCGGGGAGCAGCAGCCTCGGGAACCCGTGGTGCAGGAGCAGGAGCTGGGGATGGATGCGGGGGATGGGGGCAGTGCCAGGAGCGGGAATGCCGCAGAACGGGAATGCCGCGGAGCTCCGCTGCCATCCAGCGGCCGCGGGACGCGGCTCCAGCAGCGCTGGAAGCCGCCGTCATCTCCCGAGTGATTTCTGGCACAGCCAACACCCCCTGGATGGGTCTTCACCAATATCCCACCTCGTCTGGAGCAGCCGTGCGGTGTTTAACTGCTGCTCCCAAAGATATTGGTAGTTCCATGGGTTTTTTACACCTTTTTGCAGGGCTGGAGCACCTCTGCTCCAGAGCCAGGATGGGAAAGGTGGCAATGTTCAGCCTCCGGGGAAAATTTAAAACCCCTTCCAGTGCCTGAAGAAGCTCCAGAGGAGCTGATGAGGGGATTTGGACAAGGAACGGAGTGACAGGACACAGGGAATGACTTCCCACTGCCAAAGGGCATGGATAGATGGCACACAGGGAAGGAATTCTTGGCTGCCCCATCCCTGGAAGTGTCCAAAGTCAAGTTGGACAGGGCTTGGAGCAGCCTGGGATGGTGGAAGGTGTCCCTCTCATGGTAGGGGTGGCACTGGATGGGAATTCAGGTCCTCCCCAACCCATCAATCCCATCCCATCCCATCAATCCCATCCCATCCCATCAATCCCATCCCATCCCAGAGAATCCCAGCGAACACGGGGCCCCCGCGGGGCACTGCAGGCCCTGCCGCTGCTGCCGCCAGGGGTCAGCGCGAGCCCGGGAGAGAAACCCCGATCCCGCTGGAATCCCCCTGGAACCCCGCTGGGATCGACCCCACACTTCCCATCCAGGATGTGCCCCAAAGCCCCCACCGGCATCCGGCATCCCGCACCTGGGATGTGCTCCCGACCCCCGGCGGATCCGTACAAAATCCCTTCCAAAGGGAACCTGTTACCCTGGGGACATGGGTCAGATCCATGGGAATCCTTTCCAAATGGAACCTGTGGCACTGGGGACATGGGTCAGATCCATAGGAAATCCCTCAGGGAACCTGCAGCACTGGGGACATGGGTCAGACCCATAGGAAATCCCTCCCAAAGGGAACAACCTGTGGGACATGGATCGATGGTGGATCCTTGGCTGAACTCCCTGACCTTTGAGGGCTTTTCCAGCTGGATGATTCTGTGATTCCATGGGATGCCACAGGGGCTGAGCAGGGTCAGGGAGTCCCTAAAACTGTCTGCACCTGGGTTTCCCGCATCCAAAACCTCACCTGCCCCCAGGCCTGGGCTTCCCTGGAGCATCCCTCAGGGACAGATCCTGCGCTGGGATGCCCGGGACACCAACCTGTACTGAGTAATTGATGGGGACAAAGTGCTGGGACAAGGAAGATTTCACAGCCAGGGCCTGAAAACGGAATGCTGAAGATCCTGATAAAGATCTGGCCTGCAGCTCCAGGTGAGCAGCTCTGCAGCTGGATCCATCCTTCCTGCAGGGCAGCAAGGCCAGCTGGGACAGGAACCTGTGCTAAGGAAGGTGTCCCTTATCTTTGGTACAAGATAAAGTTTAAGATTCCAAATCTGAACCATTTCATGAAGAAGTGCAGCACCACAGCAGGACTCAGCCACAAGCAGCAATATCTGCACTACGGACACAGAAACCACAGGACATCCCTCAGAAAACAAGGGAAAAATGCAAAAAAAAACCCCAAAACAAATCCCAACATCCACCTCACAGAGAAGCCAGGGACAGCTGGGCTGTTTTACACCAGGGCAGTGACACAATCTCTGCCTAACTGAGCCCAAAGAGCTCAGCTGGGAAACGTGGAACTACAGCGAGACCATGGGCACAAATCTCATCCTCCTCCTCCTCTCCCTGTGTTCAGAGCCAGGGACAGCACAGGGAGACTCCTGATGAAAGGGATGAGGTCAAAAGGGCTTGGTACCTTCATGGGATCATTGGGAAAACCACAGCCCACGGGATCAAAGGAAAACCACAACCCATGGGATCACCAGGGAAAAACCACAATCCATGGGATCACCAGGGAAAAACCCCAATCCATGGGATCATCAGGGAAAAACCACAACCCATGGGATCATCATGGGAGAGCCACAATCCGTGGGATCATCAAAGGAAAACCACGATCCATGGGATCACTAGGGAAAAAACAAAATCCATGGGAGTGTCACGGGAAAACCACAATCCATGGGATCACCAGGGAAAAACCACAATCCATGGGATCATCAGGGCAGAGCCACAACCCCTGGGATCATCAGGAGAAAACCACAGCCCATGGGATCATCAGGAGAAAACCACAACCTCTGGGATCATCACGGGAGAACCACAATCCCAAGGGACTGGGGAGAGCCTGAGCAGCACCAGCACCACTCAGAAAGCGACTTTGAGGAAACACAGCCCCAGCTGTGCTCAAACAGATGCTGCAGTGCTTGAAGGCTGAAATCAAGAGCTGCCGCAGCCACTCAGAGCTCCACGTTTGCATTTTCTCTCTCTGGGAAGAGCAGACACCAGACCCTCCTGGGTTTGTGGCCAACAGCAGCTCATTCCCCACCCAAGAAATCCCATTCCACCAACAGCAGCTCATTCCTGATCCAAGAAATCCCATCCCACCAACAGCAGCTCATTCCCCTCCCAAGAAATGCCATCCCACCAACAACAGCTCATTCCTGACCCAAGAAATCCCATTCCACCAACAGCAGCTCATTCCCCACCCAAGAAATGCCATCCCACTCTCCCTCTCCCAGGACAAACACCCTCAGTCCCCCAGCTGTCCCCAGCAGCTCCTCAGGCACCTGTCCCATGTCACACCCAGATGACAACACCGGCACAAGCCCCCTCGAAATCCAAAGCCTGGCATCATTTCCTAGCAGGAAAATGGATTTTCCATGCCAAGGAGGTTCACAGCAGCCTCCTCCCAATGGGAGCCTTCCAGCTCCTCCCCTGGAGCCACCAGGAGCCCCTCAGGACATTGTCACACGCTGTCCCCAGTGACCCTGCCAAGGGTCCCCCCGCAGCCACCACTGGCTTGGGAGAGTGGAAATCCACCAGGATTCCCCTGCTGAGGGAAAGAAAGCAAAACCTCCTGGGAAGCTGCAGCCTTTAACCTTTTATCCATTTCTCAGCAATAAAACTCCAGGAAGAGAATTCCTATTGGGGATTTCAAGCTGGAATGGCACTAAAAAAGTCATGTATTGATTAAAGCAGCCAGCCAGCTGTCAGAACAAACCTGCCTGCTCCCTCATTTCCTCCCAGCAGCTCCCAGGTTTGGGCATTTTTTTCCTCAAGACAGGGAAAACATTATTTTCCAAGAAGTCCAACAGGAAGGTGCTTTCAAAAAAACTTTCAAAAAGGAAAAATCCATGTTCTTGACTCACATCAGAGCAGCAGGATTTGTCCTCCAGCAGTGCATGGAATCCTTCCTCCCGCAGAGCCAGGATGCTCAGAGTAGCCCAGAAAAAGAGGGAATTGTAGCCTCAGGCTGCAGGTGCTGCTTTTCCCCATCTGTCCCTCGGGAGATTCCCTGTGCCAGAGCCAGTCCCAGCAGGAGATGCCAGAAGCAGTAAATCCACGGGATTTGGGAGGAGCAGGAACGGCCCTGCCCTGCCCGCTGCTGACAGAAGGGAGCATCCAACGCCCGGGCGAGGCTCGGAGGAACCATCCAGGGACAATCCTGCCTCGGGAGGGGACGGGTGCCACTCCTGCCCTGCGTCCCCACCGCCGGCACGAGGGGGTTCCAGCAGCTCCTGCGGCCCATGGGAGCTGTCCCTGCAGGGATCCCAGAACCTGCGGAGAAACAAAGGTCAGGGTGAGGGACAGGGACAGGTCACTGCAGCACAGCCTCGTGTCCTTGCTCCGCTCGGGGCACCTGAGCACATCCCACAGAGCAGGGCTGCAAGAGACGCCCAAATTCAGCACCCAGGTGGTGCCAAACTCCAGGAGCCAGCTGGATTTCCCTGCTGCTGCTGGGCACGCTGGTGGCCCCAAGGGAGCACTGGCCACCTCCTCACCCAGGACTGGTCCCACTGGCTCCTGGCACATGGGATTCCTGTTTGGATCCACCATAGCCCGGGGTTGATTCCTGTTTGGGAAATGAGCCCGGGATTGATTCCTGTTTGGATCCACAAGAGCCTGGAATTGATTCCTGCTTGGGAAATGAGCCTGGGATTGATTCCTGTTTGGATCCACAAGAGCCTGGGATTGATTCCTGTCTGAATCCACAAGAGCCTGTGATTGATTCCTCTTTGGATCCACAAGAGCCTGGGATTGATTCCTGTCTGAATCCACAAGAGCCTGGGATTGATTCCTGTCTGAATCCACAAGAGCCTGTGATTGATTCCTCTTTGGATCCACAAGAGCCTGGGATTGATTTCTGTTTGGATCCACAAGAGCCCGGGATTGATTTCTGTTTGGATCCACAAGAGCCCGGGATTGATTCCTGTTTGGATCCAGAAGAGCCTGCGATTGATTCCTCTTTGGATCCACAAGAGCCTGGGATTGGTTCCTGTTTGGATCCACAAGAGCCCAGGGCTGATTCCTGATTTGGAAAAGAGCCTGGGATTGATTCCTGTTTGGATCCACAGCAAACCCCCAGAGGTGACAATTCCCAAGCTGAATTCCCGCGGGGAACAGGAGCTGAGCCCTCTGAGGGTCTGGGCAGGGCTGTCCCTTCTCTCTGGTGACAACCCCAGCACAGCAGCAGCTCCTCCCCAAACCGGGAGCAGGGACAGGGGACAGCCAGCAGGTTTTTGGGGGGGGGTTTGGAGTCCTTGCCATGCACCAGATCCCCCTGGGGACAGCCACCAGATTTTGAGGGGGGTTTGGAGTCCTTGCCATGTACCATGTCCCTCCAGGGACAGCCAGCAGGTTTTTGGGGAGTTTGGAATCCTTGCCGTGTGCCAGATCCCCCCAGGGACAGCCAGCAGGGGCAGGGGACAGC
>NW_005054707.1:48114-50291 GCF_000277835.1 Geospiza fortis | reverse complement strand
GGGGCGCGAGGAGCGCCCTCACAGAAGGGTCTCTGTCCTGGCCTCACAATGGAGTGAATTCTTCGAGATACCGGGAGCTGAAAGGAAGGAAGGAACTTTCCTGCTTTTAAAAAGGATTTTCGGGAACAATTGAAGAAGCCATAAAAAGGGGAGCATTATTCCCCATCCAGGCCGCTGGGCTGGGAAGCTTCTCCCTCCCCCTCCGGGCCCTGGGCTGGGCACATCGCACAGATCCCTCTGGGACAAGCACAGGGCTGGCATGAGGGTCACGGGCACGTTATGGAGGGGACTGCCAGCAGGAGATGTCCTGCTCCTTATCCTCCCTCCCGCAGCCAAGCGCCACTTCCACGAGCCACCTTGTCCTGCCTCCAGGTCCTTCTGCCTCTGCAGGGAAAAGGGATTGTCCCAGGAACAGGGATTAAACACCCACAGATTAAATCCCCACCATCCTGCCCGGGCTGCAGGAACCGCTGTCCCCAGGGATCCCTGCAGCCAGAGGGTGACATTTCCATGGGAAACAGCCGGAGAGGGCCCTGCCAGGCACTCCGGAGAGTTTCCTGCACACCTTCAGCCCACACAGCCCAGGAAGAGGAGCTCAGCTCCACCTGGGGAGCTTCACCTCCAGCCTGGCTCCACCACAGATCCCAACTCCCTTTGGGGCGATGGATTCACCTCCCACTCCCTCCCAGTGGCCACTGGTGGCCGGGTCCCCCCCAAGCCCAGCCAAGCAGGACCCTCCTGCCCCCACCCACCCCAGAGCAGCATCTCCAGCTCCTCCTCAGAACCCCAGAGGATCCCTCATTCCGTCATTCCCTCCAGTTGCTCAGGAAATGCTGGAACAAGAACCAAACCAAGCCCAAGGAAGAGCTGGCTGTGAGGAAACCTCCCGGAGCTCATCCCACGCTTCCCCCAGCAGGGAAGGGAGCTGCTCTCCGGGCTCTGGAATTGCAGGGAAGCTCCTGCTGAGCTGCCACCCCACGGCTCCTAAAGCGCCCCTGGCTGCACCTCAGAATTCACAGAATCACTGGGCTGGAAGAGACCTGGAGATCATCGAGTCCAACCCAGCCCCAGCCCCTCACCCAAACCCCGGCCCCCAGAGCCACATCCAGGCTTTGTTAAACACACCCAGGGATGGGGACTGCACCACCTCCCCAGGCCACTCCAGAACTTTATCACCCTTTCTGTAAAAAACTTATTCCTATTATCCAAACCTCCTGCCTGCCAATGGGACCCTGCACCCCAAAACCATCTTTTCTCCTACAAACTTAGGAAAAACTTCCAAAACCCCTCATTGCTTTGGCCTGAGAGCACAGTGTGAAGGAGCAGCAGCAGGAGCTGAAGCAGCTCCAGTGACAGCAGTGACACCACAGCCACCCCAGATTGGGGACAAGGTGACACCGGGGTCGCAGAGCTGCTTCTCCACCTGACCCTGAGTAGGACCCAGGGAGATCCAGGAGCCCAACAGGATCCAGGAGCCCAACAGGATCCAGGAGCCCAACAGGATCCAGGAGATCCAAGAGACCCAGGAGCCCAGGTCCAGGGGACCCAGGGAGATCCAGGAGCCCAGCAGGATCCAGGAGACCCAGGAGCTCAGGTCCAGGAGACCCAGGAGCTCAGGTCCAGGAGATCCAAGAGATCCAGGAGCCCAGCAAGATCCAGGGATGTCCAGGAGATCCAGCAGGATCCAGAAGCCAAGGTCCAGGAGATCCAGGAGATCCAGGAGCCCAAGTCCAGGAGACCCTGGGAGATCCAAGAGCCCAGATCCAGAAGATCCAGGAGCTCAGCAGGATCCAGGAGCTCCAGGAGCCCAGGGCAGACCCTCCGAGCCAGCCTGAAGCTCCTGCAGGGCACAAAACCCCTCTGGCCCCGCTGATCCAGGCTGCCTTAGGCTGAGCTTTACCCAGCAGAGCCCTCGGGAGCTTTTCCTGCACCTCTGATCCCCAGCCAGGGAATAAAAGCAGGAATAAAACCCGAGGAATCAGCTTTAGGAACAACCCAAGCAGGCGACATTTGCTCCCCATACAAAACCCATTCCGAGATTGATTCATTTTTTTTTTTTAACTCAGGAAAGCTGCACAACCACCCAGGGATCAAACACATTTATTTAAAGGCTTAGGTTTTAGCCCTCAAAAAAAAAAAAATCTGCGGCTTTGCAGGGGGGGGGGGCCAACTAAACG
>NW_005054707.1:45572-48040 GCF_000277835.1 Geospiza fortis | reverse complement strand
CCCGCCGGAGATCGCACCCAGGAGGGGCCCGAGGTGACAACGAGCCCCCTGCCAGGCCAGCAAAGCTCTTCCTGCAATTCCTGTGCTGCCAAAGAGGAGGGAAAACCCAAAAAAAACCGGGAAAGAGGGAAGCCTTGGAGCGCTAAAATTAAACCGGGAGCAGGACAGAGGTGCAGAGTCCCCAGGGAGTCGTGAGGGGACAAACCCTAATCCTGCGCTGAGAGACTCCCTCAGAAAGGAGCAGCATTTATTAAATAATAAAAGTATTTCCACACCGTGTTTACACCAACACGGGGCACTTTTTTGCCTTCTCATTTCTGTTTTAAACCCATCTTTGGTGGTGGTAGCAGCCCGGCTGAACAAGGCCAGGCTTTGTAAAGCGGCTCCAGCTCCGGGCACTGGCAGAGCCCTGGGCTCTCCTTGGCCTCTCTTTTGTTGCTTTTATTTTCTGTTCAAAGTTCAAACAACCCCCAAACCCCCCAGGAAGTTGCATTGTGCTCCCGGCATGACCCCCCTGCTGTCTGCGGGGCGGGTGTGGCCCTAAACTTTTGATCTCCGAAAATTTAAGGATCATTTCCTTATCCAGGAGAATTCCCAGATGGAGGAGCTTGAGTCCAAAACTGTCCAGATCCCAGCCAGCTGCTGCTAAAAACCACCAGGGAGAAGGGATGCTGCTGGATTGAACAGATTTAAAACCAGGCAGGAGGGGAATGGAAAAAGTTCAGCCTTGGAAGAGCCAGGTCAGAGCTGGAGGCTTCCAGATGTCACAGGCAGAATGATCCTAAAAAAATCAGGTTCCAACATTCCCCAAGCCCTCTCTGCACCTGTAACCCTGAGCCCAGCTCAGCCGGGTGCAGGTGAAGTGGCACCTGAGCTTAGAGACCCCAAATCCTCCCAAAATCCCAAAATTTAACTCTGAGCTGTCCCCCAAACACTGCAGGTGACACCGCTCTGCTTGTGTGACCACCCGCTGTCCCAGGCTCTGGGGACATTCCTCATTTTCCAGCCCTTCAGATCTGAACGCACCTCCCCCAGGACACTCCTCATTTTCCAGGATATTCCTCATTTTCCAGGATATTCCTCATTTTCCAGCCCTTCAGGGCTGAACCCACCTTCCCCAGCAGGTCCCAGCCATTCCAGAGGGATCTGGAGGATCCCTCAGCCAAGGGGAGCAGCCCCAGTTCAGCGCCTCCAAACCAGGTCCTGCCAACACCCCAGAGAGTGGGATGAGCCTGTTTGGGATCTTTTCCCTGTCTCAGCAGGCAGGAGGCTCCTGCTGGACTCCACAGTTCTGAATTCCTGGCTCAGCAGAGTGAGCAGGGACACTCCTGCTCCTAAATCCCTTGGGCAGGAGAAGCACCTGCAGCTCCTGAGACCGGCCAGAGCAGAGCACCTGAGCCTGCTCTCCCTGCCCAGGTCAGCCTCCCCAAAATCCCTTTTTCCTCAGGAGACATCTCAGCCTTCCCAAAATCCCTTTTTCCTCAGGACACACCTCAGCCCTCCCCAAAATCCCTCCTGCCTCAGGAGACACCACAGCTGTCACCACTCCTTCCCACGGGAGGATTTTGCCTCCTCCTGACCCCACAAGAAATAGGATTTGGGGTTCATTTCACACAGCTGGGAGCCTCTTCCCAAAGGACTGATTTTCACACAGCCAGAGTGACCCCACTGCCACATCAAATGGAGCTTGAGGGGTGCCATATCTCCCAAACCTTTGCTTTGGGACACCTGAACATGGAAAGCACCTGGTAAGCCTAAAAAACCCCAAATCTTGATAGAGCTGGTTTTGCAGGAAAGCCTTAGAAAATGAGAGCACAAAGTGATTGTCTCCATATCCGAGCCCCAACTCCCCTCACACGGCAGATCCCACACCTGGGGTGATGCCTTCAATTTCAGCTTTCATGTTTGAAGGGTTGAGGCGAACCAGGAAGATTTCTCCCCCTCGGCTCTACGGGAAATGAGAAATTCGACGTCCTGAAAGCATCACCTGCCTGCCAGCAGAGAAGGCCGCTGTCCTTGGGAGCCCTGCTCCAGTTTCCCAGCTGGGATCTCCCCCCACAACGCCGGGCAAAGCCCAACGCAGCCTCTTCCCAAAGCCTGAGTCACCAACGCTCTGCCCCCACTTCCCTGCCGCGGCTGCGCCCGTGATTATACAAAGATGTCTCAATTAGCAAGAGCTGAGCAACTCCCGCAGCCTCCAAAGCCTTCCGAGGAAATTCCGAGCAACACCAACAATGTCCGGCCAATAAAACCTCCTCTTGTTGCTATCGGAGTAACCTCAAACATCCTTTCCCCTTCCAAAGCAGCAGCCCCGGCTCTCTGGAGGGATCCCGGGCTGCAGCTGCCCTGGACACTCCATGGAGCGGAGCAGACAGCGCTCATTTCTGTCTGTGCCGTCGGCTGCAGGTCTAGACTGGTGTGGTCTTTTTGTTGTAGCCAGCAAAAGAAGGGAGTCATTCATTTTTTTT
>NW_005054707.1:36389-44896 GCF_000277835.1 Geospiza fortis | reverse complement strand
CCCTCCGTCCTTCTGTCCGTCCATCCGTCAGTGGGGAGGGGAGGGCGCGGGCGGCTCGGGAGGAACCGAGGGTCAGGGCGGTTCCGCTCCTCACCGGGACCCCGCCGCTCTCCAGGAAGCAGGGGAGGGAAGAGCCGATGGTTTTGCCTGGAAAAGTCCGGTTTTCCACGGGATTCCGGGAGCCGCATCCCTGGCACCGCCAGCCCGACGCCACAGCGGCCCTAAAGTGAATGAGTAACCCCAAAACCCCGGCACGACCAGCGAGCGCTTCAATCGTGCCGGGTATGGGTTATTGTTTTGTTTAATTATTCTCCCAATTATTAATTTCACTTAATTATTAACCCATCCGAGGGATGAATGAGCAATTAACCGTGCTGTTGGCTTCGGGGCTCATTTAAAGCCCGTTCTCCCCAGCCCTGGGTGCTGGCAGAGCCGTGTCCCGCAGGTTCCCTCTGCCCTCTGAACCCCACGTGCTGTGGGCACAGCAGGCACGAGGAGGGGGTGGCACCGTGCCCGGTGTCCCCTCCAGGAGCTGTGACAGAGGGGAGGGTGCAGAAGGTGCTGCTCAAGGGGATGATCCTGCACAAACCCGCTCCAGGTGGGAAATGTCCCACCCCAGCAGGGACAGGGACACGGATCCAACCCCTTCCCACCTGCACCAGGCTGGGGTTTACCATCCCAGAATTGCTGCTGAAGCAAAACCACAGATTTTTCGGACAAGGGAGGCTGAGGGAGCAAGAGGGAGAGAGGAGGGGAAGGAAAAAAAATCAAAAAAATCCCTCCTGGCAGCTTTTCAGGGCCCGAAGCCGGAGTGGAAATGCTTCCCTGCCCGTAATTGCTTCGAGAGCAGATGAATTTCTTGAAGAAACTGCAGCTGAAACGCTGCACAAATCACATTGTTGTGCTTGTGTTGGCTGCCTGCTGAAGGAGGGAAAAGGTCATGGTTTAGGGGATATTAAAAAGGGGGAAAAGCCATATTTTAGCGCTGTGCAGGAGGGGGCTGAGCTGCGTTCTCATAGCCACGGTCTGGAAATTCAAACCTGTTTGGCAAGAGGCGGAACGGGGCTCACAGAGAGGAAAGAGCTGGGAAAAGGCTCCAAGGGATGGAATTTATCCTGCCCTTGGATCCCTGGAAGTGTCCAAGGCTGGGCTGGATGAGGCTTGCAGCAGCCTGGGACAGTGGGAAGTGTCACTGATCCAGCACCGCCTGAGCTGGGTGTCCAGAGGGCTCCCGTGGGCTCACAGAGCCGTGGGATTGGATGTCTGGCATTTCCGAAGGCAAATTTCCCTTTTTGGAATTGAATTCTGAAGTTTTACTCCCTTTTTTAATGGCATTTCCTTCAGAGCCACGAGCCCACAGGACACAGAGCTGTCAGACATCATCTCCCAAAAAATCCCTGGCGCCAAAATGGCTCTGCCACAGCTCTGATGGTGTAAGGGACCAGAACAGCCCCTGAGTGCTGCTCAGGCCCCTCTGCGCTGCCCAGAGACCCCAAAGGGAGCAGGAATCCCCACGGAAAGCTGCAGGGCTCGTTCCCAGAGGAGCCTGACGCCGATTTCTGGGATGCTCCCAGCCCTGGCTGTGCCACCGCGATGCGGAACGGGACCCAGCTCCAGGTGGGGCAGCATTCCCTCTCAGGTCGGCTGTCTGTTCTCTGCTCTAAGTCGGGTGGTCTTGGAGTGACCCCGCGCTCTGAAGAATGAGACAGGACTCTTCCATGTTCGGTCTTCGGGTTGTTCATTATTTCTTATCTATGAAGTTTTCTCCCTGCCAAGCAGAGGTCTGTTCAGCAAGGCAGCCACAGCACTCTGACCGCCGCCGAGGCGGTGTCGTCTTTTTTATACTACGAACTACCTACATCATATTTACTTTTAATTTCTAATACTTATCACCTATGTTAGACAGTGCACTTCTACTCTAAACCAATCCCCACGTGCCAACATCACAGCAGAAAATGGAGAACAAGAAGAAGAAAGAAGAAGGACGAGACACGCCCTGTTCCCTCCATCTTGTCTCCATAACCCCTATACCAAAAATCTCAAAATCTCCATTTTCACCCCGTGTGCACCCTGTAAATACATCATTCAAACTCGCATAACTTTCAAATCTCCATACCGATTTGGCAATTCACTAGAATGATCAAAGTCAAGCCACCAGGTATTCCGAGCACCGTGCCAAGATCTCCGAACCCCCGAGGGTGGGCAGGGGAGGAGCAGCATCGCCCGGGTGGGGGTGGGAGGATGGCAGCCAGATGTTCCCAAGGCCTGGAAAATCCACTGGGAGCAGCTGGAATCATCCTTCATCCCCCGCAGGGATCTGCAGCTCCATGGTGGCGTGGGGAGCACAGAATCGCAGGATTATCCAGGCTGGGAAAAAACCTCCGAGATCATCGAGTGCACCCTGCGAACATCTAATCCAACGTGGGAATGTGGCCCCTGGATCCGCTGGATCTGAGCTCCGGGGAGCTCTGAAGGGAGGAAATCCTCAGTGCAAGGGCCAGGGAAAGGGGAAAGGGTTCTGCTGGGAAGGGAAGAGGATTTTGATGGAAAGTGAAGAGAGTTTTGATGGAAAGGGAAGACGATTTTCCTGGAAAAAGGGTTTTCCTGGGAAGGGAAGAGGATTTTGATGAAAAGGGAAGAGGATTTTCCCAGAAAAAAAGGGTTTCTTTGGAAGGGAAGAGGGTTTTAGTGGAAAAGGAGGAGGGTTTTCGTGGAAAAAATATTTTCCTGGGAAGGGAAGAGGGTTTTGATGGAAAAGGAGGAGGGTTTTCCTGGAAAAAATATTTTCCTGAGAAGGGAAGAGAGTTTTCCTGGGAAGGGAAGAGGGTTTTGAAGGAAAGGGAGCAGGGTTTTCCTGGAAAAAGGATTTTCCTGAGAAGGGAAGAGGGTTTTGATGGAAAAGGAGGAGGGTTTTCCTGGAAAAAATATTTTCCTGAGAAGGGAAGAGAGTTTTCCTGGGAAGGGAAGAGGGTTTTGATGGAAAGGGAAGAGGGTTTTCCTGGACAAAGGGTTTTTCTGGTTTTCCTGGGAAGAGAAGTCTTGTTCCTCACTCCAGGCATGGTTTTAGGCCTCCCAAGGAGACCACCAGGAGGATGGGCTGGCTCTTCTCCAGCAGAATATTCCCAAGATATGGAATTCCCCATGGCCAGGAACTGCCAAGGAGGAAGGACTGGGTTGTTGACTCCTCCGGGAAAACAGGGAAAAGCAACAGGAGCTCTGCCCTGGGAAGGGGGAGCCAGGAAAACTCTTAATTCTGTCAAAGTGTGTTGGTCTCAACACTCAGTGGAGCGGTTTGGGGTCACAGCCCCAGCTCGTGTTGCTTTTCCCACCCCGGCTTGGGAATGGCACATCCATAAATCCACACCGCGGAATTTGCTGGGGTTTTTTCCCAGAGAAACAAGAAAATCAAGTGTTTAGTGATGGGCAGCGCTGGGAAAATGCAGAGACGGGGAAGGGGGAGCTGGGAATGAGTTCCCACAGGATGGCTGCTCCCTGTTCCCAGGGCCTGGCCAGCACAGTAACCTCTGCAAGTCCTCTGACCTTCAAATACCCTCCCCAGCGCAGTTAAATCCATATAAATATATGGAAATATGGGAACAAAAAGCTTTTTCTTTCCAGTGCTGAGAGTGCCAAGTGCTGCAGGAGCCAATAAAGAGCTGCTGCTCCAGGGAGCTGTGGCAGGTAAAACACAAACAGCCCCCATCTTCCCCCAAAGCTGCAGCCAATCCCCAAATTAAAAAAGAAAAATAAAACTCAACCCAAGCCCCAAAGCTGAGGTTTGTAAAAGAGCAGGAAAATGTGGTTTTAGCTCTTGCCTGGTGCTGGATCCCAGCCTGGGAAGGAGCACTGGGAATCCTCAGAGGGAGCTGGAGCAGGGATGGCGAGCCCTTGGGGACACTCCTGTCCCCTGCACACCCTGCTGTGCTCTGGGGACAAAGGGACACGGAGCAGTCCCAGCTTGGGATTGTCCCAGGAACACGGGGAGGACCCGCTGCCACCGCCAGCCCCTCAGAGCCTGAGCAGAGCGCGTGAGGTGGGAGAACAGGGACAGGAAACAGCCCCGAGCTGTGCCAGGGGGGCTCAGGGTGAAATCCCTGCCCTGCAGGAGCCACCAGGCACTGCAAGGGGCTGCCCAGGGCACTGGGCGAGTCCCTGTCCCTCAGAAAGGAGCACACGTGGCTCTTCTCCACCACGTCTGGTTTGGACTGAGGTTGGACTTGATGCTCCTGGAGTTCTTTCCCAACCTTTTTACGGAGCCACAGAGAGAGGGAGAGTTGTCCCAAGCAGGAGCAGTCTGGTACCTGGAATTCTCTGCCGGCTCCCAAGATCCCAGCCAGGCTCCAGGAGCTTCCCAGCAGCCCGGGGAGGAGCACAAGGGCAGGGCTGAGCTGTGTTTGTGTCACTGTTTGCTCAGTGACACGGGCACAGAGGTTTAAATGCCACGGCCAAGGTCACACGGGACACTGGGACACAGCACGGAGCTTCCTGACCCTGCCCCGTCAGCCAGGGAAGGGACACAGCCTCAAACCCCACGGCAAATGTCAGATAAAGCCCCCAGAATCACCACAAAGGGAACAGGTAAAATGATGAACCCCAAGGGCCAAACCTGCTCCTCAATGGGACCGAGACAGAAAATCCCAATTCCTGCCAGACTGGCATCTGGATGGGCTCAGTGTTTGATCCTAAAGCCACTTAAAATGAACCTTAATGCTAAAAAGGGCCTAAAAGTGAGCTCAGCTGAGGAAAAGGCAGCAGCAGCCCCCGGGCTGAGCTCTGAGCTGTGCTCAGAGGAGGAGGAGGGCAGTGATTTAGTGTCTCTCCCTTTCTCTCCCCACACTCCTCGCCTCCCGCACAAGGATCCATTGAGAGGCTGCAGAACAAACGTTCCCTTATGCAGCTCCAAAAAACTCCCGGGTCGGTTTGTGTGAGGCAGCTGCCCCGGAGCTCGCTGTGGTTACTCATTAACCGCGGCTCCCAGGGCACGGGAAGGAGGAATCAACTTAATAGGCCCTAAAAAAAAAAAAAAGAAAAAAAAAACCAAAAAAGAAAACAAACCAGCAATGAAAATAAATACATCAGGTGTCCTGGAAAAGGACGTGGAAAAAACAGGTGGCCCCGGGAGCAGCTCCTGGGCTGGGGCGGGCTGAGGGAGCAGGGGGACAATGGCACCGAGGGAAATGCGTGGGGACAAAAGGGGACGATTTTAAAGGGGAGGGAAGGGAAGACAGAGGGGACAGAGAGGCGCTTGTGCTCCACAGAGAGGGGTTCTGTGCCCGGGCTGCGGGGCGGGATCCGCTCCCCGCCGCAGCCATTCCCTGCTCCCGAGCCATTCGCTGCTCCTGCCCCCGGCGTCTCCCAGGAGAATGAGGCGCTGCAGGGGCTGGGGAGCGTTTTCCAGGTGTCACCCCCTGCCCCCGGCCAGGAGAGCCCCGCGGTGGCCTGTCCCTGCCGGAGAGGCTGGAGCTGCTCCCGCATCCCAAAGGTCAGGAGCCTGCTCCATCGCCGCGTCCTTCACCTGCTCCTCCAGCATCCCCTCCATGGAAAACACATCCCCTGCGTGCCTTCTTCCCTCACCTCCCCCAGAGGTGGGCTTTGGGGAGAAAGGCATCCCTGGAATTACAGACTCGGTTGGAAAAGCCCCCTGAGATCACCCAGTCCAACTTCCCTGAGCGCTGCCAGTGCCACCACTGCCGCTGTCCCCAAGGGCCACATCCCCAGGTTTTCAATCCCTGCAGGGATGGGGTCTCGACCACCTGTGCCAGGGCTGCACAGCCCTGCCCGTGGAGTTTTCCCAATATCCAGCCTCAGCCTCCACTGGAGCAGCCTGAGGGTATTTCCCATTGTCCCAGCATTTGTTACCTGGGACAAGAGCCCGACCCCAGCTGGATTTGTGCAGCCCCTGCGCTCACCTGCTCCATGGACAGGGTGGTGTCACAGACATATTTTATGAAAAATCCTTTCCTTGGGATCTTTTCTCCTGAGAAGATGGGAAGCTTCAGCTTCCCCACGTTTTGCTGCTTTGGAATGCGATTTGGAGAATTGTTTACCCAGCATGTGAAATTGTTTTTACTCGATGACCAATGACAGCCAGCTGTGTCGAGGCTTAGCCCAGCCACAAGATTTTATTGCCATTCCATTCCTTTCCTTTCAAGCCTTCTGATGAAATCCTTTCTTCTATTCTTTTAGTTCTAATGTATCATTTTCTTTTAATATAATATATATAATAAAATAATAAATCAGCCTTCTGAAACACGGAGTCAAGATTCTCACCTCTTCCCTCATCCTGGGACCCCTGTGAACTCTGTCACAGGATGGGGTCCAGCCTGTCCCCAACCTGTGTCCCCAAGGTGGGAGACACCTCCCTGCCCAGCCCTGGGCCCACAGGAGAGGGAATTCCTGACCCCTCCATGAGATCCTGAGGGAGAACCACAATTAGAGCTGGAATAAAAAGCTCTCAATATTGCTGGGACCAGAATACTGAGCTCCCTGCCAGGCCAGCCGGTGCTGCAGGGGAGCAGGTACCCGGCGCTGGAGTTTTTGTGGGATGAGGAACATCTGGAGCTCAGAGGCACAAGGCGGCCTTTGTGCAGCTGGGAAAGGCCGTGCCAGAAGGCAGCACTTGTTTGGGACAGCTTCAGGGAGAGGGGGAGGGAAAGGGGAAAAGAGCAGAGGGAAGGAATCTCAGCCTCCCCCCGGACAGTTCCCAGCTCCCCCGCGGGACTCTCTGCGTCCCCTTCCCTGTGGAGCTGGTCCTGGTGTCACAGACATTTCTTTTATGAAAAATCCTCTCTCGGGATTTTTCCCGCTGAAGCTGAGAAGTTCAGCAACAAGACATAAACAATAGGTTATCTGCTGCTGTGGAATGCAACAGGTCCATCGGGATTGGCCCATCTGGGATGTTTGTAGTCAGTGGCCAATCCAGGACTGAATTCTCTCCGACAGAGTCAGAGAGAGCTCCTTTGTTTTCATTCTTTACTTTTATATTCTTAAGTTAGGTAGCAGGCTCTGGAAACTCTCCTTTCCTTTTCTTTTTAGTATAGTTTAAATAGATGTATATATCATAAAATCATAAATCAAGCCTTCTGATAATGGAGTCAAAGATCTCGTCTTTTCCTTCACCTGAGAACCCTTGTGACAGCTGTCACAGTCCTGGATGTATTAAATAATCAAATCAAATCATTTGGATTCCTTTTGACTCTGGAAGGGCCATCATCCCCTCCTGGCTGGCGGCATTCCAGCAGCAGGGACGTTTCCCGGCTGGGATTATCAGATATCCTGAGCTGGGAAAGGTTGATCAGTTGATAATCCCAAGGGTTGGTATCCCTAAGGAATATCCCGGGCAGAGGGAGCTTGGGAACACCAGAGCTGAGGATTCCCATGGAGGCTCCCGATGCTTCTCCTCATGGGCTCTCACCCTGCTGAGCACAGACAACCCTGGAAACCGGAATTTGGGAATTTCACAGCTCTCTGGAGCCACGGGAGCTCGGGACACAGAGTTTTTTGTGGGGAGGTGGCTCTGGTCACTTTCTCAGAGGGAAAAACGTCTCCAGTGGAATTGGAATGTTTCTCTGGAGCCTGGCAGAGGCCGTGGATTGGGAGCTGGGGTCCATGAGAGAACTGGAGCTCACTGGGAGGACTGGGAGCTCTCCCCACACCTCCCCCGGGGACAGGGACCTCATCCCAGGCTCTGCTCCAGCACAGCCAAATCTCCGAGCGCTCCGTGGATCCAAAAAGAGCTGGAGCTGCTGCTTGCTGCACCAGGGGAGGAAAAATCCCCCAAATCCCCCAAAAATCCCCCCAAATCCTTTTGTCTCTCCCACCCGCCAGAGCTGCAGAGCAATTACCGAGCCCCCGGGGGTTTCACACGTAATCACAGGGGCCTCCTCCTGCTAACCCTTAATTTGTTTGATGACTCGCGAGGCCCCGGGGGGCTCCTTGGTGTCAGCATTCATCTCCCTGCTCTCCTAAGGATTATATCTCCACCCAAAACTGGGGGGATTTGGTGAAATCCTCGCCAAGACAAGATTGAAGAGATCTCCCCCAGATTCCCGGGGCTCTCTGACCTCCAGGGACACACCAGCAATGCTGGATTCAGGGAAAGGACCTGCAGATCCTCCTGCATTTGTGTCCATCCACCAGCAGAGATGAGCTGGGATAAACTAGACCAGGAAAAGGAAAGGGAAAAGCCAAGTATGTTGTGAGAGGTGATTTGTGTTTGAAATCCAACCTGACTCCTGCCCCTGCTCCCAGCCTGGCCTGACACATCAGGGTGGGAGGAACTGGGATGACCCAGCCTTCACTGGAGCCGAAACCTTGGGAAGGGGAACAAAAAAAGGTTGGGAATGCTGGTGGTGTGTCCTGCACAGGGTGGGGGGAGCAGCACTGGAATGGCAGAATGGGGGGTTCAGTGGGATTGGGGTCCTGGAGGAGATTGGGGGCGGTTCAGTGGGATTGGGGTCCTGGAGGAGATTGGGGGGGGTTCAATGGGGTTGGGATCCTGGAGGAGA
>NW_005054707.1:35280-36333 GCF_000277835.1 Geospiza fortis | reverse complement strand
ACGGGGGGGGTTATATGGGATTGGGGTCCTGGAGGAGATGGGGGTTCCAGTGGGATTGGGGTCATGGAGAACACGAGGGGTTCAATGGGATTGGGGTCCAATAGAAGATTGGGGGCCCAATGGAGGCAGATATCCCAGAGGACTTGGGATCCTAGAAGAGATGGGATCCCGGAGAAGCTGAGGGTCCTGACACAGGTGGGATCCTGGAGGAGATGGGAGTTCCTGTGGAGCTGGGATCCTGGTGGAGGTGAAGGTCCTGGGGGAACTGGGGGTGCCAGTGAAGCTGGGGTCGTGGAAGAGAAGGGGTTCCTGATGGAGGTTGGGGTTCCTCGTGGAGGCTGAGGTTCCCTGGTGGAGCTGTTCCTGTGGAGCTGGGATCCTGGTGGAGGTGAAGGTCCTGGGGGAACTGGGGGTGCCAGTGAAGCTGGGGTCGTGGAAGAGAAGGGGTTCCTGATGGAGGTTGGGGTTCCTCGTGGAGGCTGAGGTTCCCTGGAGGAGCTGAGGGATCCCTGGGGGAGCGGGGATCCCTCTGGGGGAGCTGGGGGTCCCTGGAGGAGCTGGGGGGTCCCCAGGATGCCCCAGGCTGTGGGACATCCCCACCCCAGCCGTTACCAGCACCTCCCTCCATTGTTTCCCAACCCGTGTTTTTCCCTATGACCTCATCTTCCCTTGGCTCCTGCTGGTGATTTTATGGCAGGGAAATGATTCTGCAGCCAAAGGGGAGCAGATCCAGGGCTCTCTTTCCCCCCCAGGCCGGGTTTGTTTCTGCTCCAGGCACAGCACAGGGATCGTGTGAGACGAGCTGGGAGCTCCGGTCAGGAACGTTTTCCTTGTTCCTGCAGGAACACGAGAGGCACCAGCCAGAGGTTGAAACAATTCCCCCCCAGGAACCAGCCCTGGACACAAAAGCTTTTCAGTTATCATCAGCATTTTGTAAGATTATATTAAAATAAACCTTCAGGCTCCATTTCCTGCTCTGGAGATCCCCCTGGTAGGATTATGAGGCACAAAAAAACACTTCCCAGAAATCTCCATCAAGGCCGTAGCAGGAAT
>NW_005054707.1:30732-31755 GCF_000277835.1 Geospiza fortis | reverse complement strand
AGATTGGGGGGGGTTCAATGGGATTGGGATCCTGGAGGAGATGGGGGGGGGTTCAATGGGATTGGGATCCTGGAGGAGATGGGGGTTCAATGGGATTGGGGTCATGGAGGAGATGGGGGGGTTATATGGGATTGGGGTCCTGGAGGAGATGGGGGTTCCAGTGGGATTGGGGTCATGGAGAACACGAGGGGTTCAATGGGATTGGGGTCCAATAGAAGATTGGGAGCCCAATGGAGGCAGATATCCCAGAGGACTTGGGATCCTAGAAGAGATGGGATCCCGGAGAAGCTGAGGGTCCTGACACAGGTGGGATCCTGGAGGAGATGGGAGTTCCTGTGGAGCTGGGATCCTGGTGGAGGTGAAGGTCCTGGGGGAACTGGGGGTGCCAGTGAAGCTGGGGTCGTGGAAGAGAAGGGGTTCCTGATGGAGGTTGGGGTTCCTCGTGGAGGCTGAGGTTCCCTGGAGGAGCTGAGGGATCCCTGGGGGAGCTGGGGGATCCCTGGGGGAGCTGGGGGTCCCTGGAGGAGCTGGGGGGTCCCCAGGATGCCCCAGGCTGTGGGACATCCCCACCCCAGCCGTTACCAGCACCTCCCTCCATTGTTTCCCAACCCGTGTTTTTCCCTATGACCTCATCTTCCCTTGGCTCCTGCTGGTGATTTTATGGCAGGGAAATGATTCTGCAGCCAAAGGGGAGCAGATCCAGGGCTCTCTTTCCCCCCCAGGCCGGGTTTGTTTCTGCTCCAGGCACAGCACAGGGATCGTGTGAGACGAGCTGGGAGCTCCGGTCAGGAACGTTTTCCTTGTTCCTGCAGGAACACGAGAGGCACCAGCCAGAGGTTGAAACAATTCCCCCCCAGGAACCAGCCCTGGACACAAAAGCTTTTCAGTTATCATCAGCATTTTGTAAGATTATATTAAAATAAACCTTCAGGCTCCATTTCCTGCTCTGGAGATCCCCCTGGTAGGATTATGAGGCACAAAAAAACACTTCCCAGAAATCTCCATCAAGGCCGTAGCAGGAAT
>NW_005054707.1:29575-30718 GCF_000277835.1 Geospiza fortis | reverse complement strand
GTGTTCTCCCTGTTCTCACACAAACCCTGCAGGCAGCAAAAGCCTCAGAACAAGGAATGAGGCACTAAAATGGGAGCTGGGCCAGCTGCAGATCCCACAGAGGGGGATTTTCCCTCTTTTCCCATCAGGAACAACCCTGTGGGTTGAAGAAGTGGAGTTGGAATCCTTCTGGGGCTGATGGGATTTCACCTTCCCCACCTCACACAGCTCCTAAGGAAGCACACGGAGGACATCCCCCTGAGGTGGCACAGTGAAAATGAAGGATTTTAGGTAAAAGAACCAGGAAAAAGGGAAGCAGGAGCTCATCCATGAGCTGCAGTCCCAGGAATCCAGCAGGGACACAAGCACGGAGCTGTTCAAGGGCTGCATGACTAATCAAACCTGCTGAGAGAGAGACAGTAAATACCGGAAAAATAACTGGAATTCAATTAAAATTGAGATTGTTCAGCCTGGAAAAGAGTCTGGAGAGACTTCAGAGCCCCTTCCAGGGCCTGAAGAGGCTCCAGGAGAGCTGGAGAGGGACTGGGGACAAGGGATGGAGGGACAGGACACAGGGAATGGCTCCCACTGCCATTTGGGATATTGGGAATTGGGAATTCCTGGCTGGGATGGAATGGCTCCCACTGCCAGAGGGCAGGGATGGATGGGAGATTGGGAATTGGGAATTCCTGGCTGGGATGGAATGGCTCCCACTGCCAGAGGGCAGGGATGGATGGAATATTGGGAATTAGGAATTCCTGGTTAGGATGGAATTCTGGAAGTGCCTGGCAGTGCCCAAGGCCAGGCTGGACAGGACTTGGAGCACCCTGGGACCATGGAAGGTGTCCCTGCCCATGGCATGGTGACACCAGATGGGATTTAAGGTCCCTCCCAACCCAAACCATTCTGGGATTCTCCAAAATCTCCTCTCCAAACTCAATTACCCCCAACAAAACATCTGCCCTGGGAAAAGCACACCCTGAGCTGAAATCCCCTGCGTTCCCTGCACTCCCCAGGGCCAGGCTGGGGCTGGAAGGAGGAACCTCCAGGGGGATTGGGGCACAGGAATTGGCACCTCCAGGGGGATTTTGGGGGCACAGGAACCGGCACCTCCAGGGGCATTGGGGCACAGGAACCGGCACCTCCAGGGGGATTTTGGGGCAC
>NW_005054707.1:15676-28861 GCF_000277835.1 Geospiza fortis | reverse complement strand
CCGGCCGCGCTCGCTCGCCGCGGGGCTCATAATGGGATTATTGTTCCCTTTGCGTGCAAAGCCTCGCTCGGGGTTGGTGTCCCCGCCCTGCCCTGCAAACCGCAGCCGCCTGCGCCTTCCCAGCCCCCGGCACGGCACGGGCCGCCCGGCCCCGCTCGTTCCTGGCATCCCCGGGAGCCGTTCCTGTGCCCTGAGTCACCGCGGCTGCTGGGGAGCACCGGGGGCAGCTGGGAGGGACACGGGGGGCATCCCGCCCCACAGGGGACATCCAGCCCCATAGGGACCTTCACGGGGATCATCCAGCCCTACAGGGAACATCCAGCCCTACAGGGACCATCACAGGAATCATCCAGTCCAACCTCTGCCCAGACACCCCAATAATCCCACCCTGGACCTGGAAGGGAAAAGGGAAGGAAAGGAAAGGAAAAGGGAAATAAAAAAGGGAAGGGAAGGGAAGGGAAGGGAAGGGAAGGGAAGGGAAGGGAAGGGAAGGGAGAAGGAGAAGGAGAAGGAGAAGGAGAAGGAGAAGGAGAAGGAGAAGGAGAAGGAGAAGGAGAAGGAGAAGGAGAAGACAGAGCTGGGCATTGCACACCCATGAATCCCTGGATGAACACAGGCCCAGCTATCAGCAGCCTCTCCATCCTCCACTTGGGATCAATTTCAGACCAAGCCCAGCTCATCCCTCCTGGCTCCAGAGGAGCTTCCCTTGGGATTCCTCCACTGCCTCCTCAGCAGGCACCGATGGTGCCTGTCCCAGGCAGCACCTCCATGGTTTGGCCTCTGAAACGCCAAAAAAACCCCGAATAAAAGCAGGAGAATGCACCCAGCCCTGCATTCCTGGGCTTTTCCACAGCCACGGTGCTTGGCCAAGCCCTGGGAGCAGCAGCTCGTGCACAGGCAGCAGCAGAGCACCTCCAGTGCCAAGCACAGCCACCCCCGGGGCTGGGAGGAACTGGGGGATTCCCCTTTGTTTTCCCTTTATTTTCCCATTCTCTGGTCACCCCGTTCATCAGCAGGGCTTGGAAAACCCCGAAACATCCAAAAAACAGCAGCAAAGAGGCCACAGATACAGGCTGGGGGATTGGGGTGGAAAAAGAGAAGGAAAGAAAAAAGAAAAAAAGAAAAAAGAAAAAAAGAAAAAAGAAAAAAAGAAAAAAAGAAAAAAGAAAAAAGAAAAAAGAAAAAAAGAAAAAAGAAAAAAAAAAGAAAAAAGAAAAAAGAAAAAAGAAAAAAGAAAAAAGAAAAAAGAAAAAAGAAAAAAAGAAAAAAAGAAAAAAGAAAAAAGGAAAAGTAAAAGAGAGGAGAGAGAGAAGAGAAGAGAAGAGAAGAGAAGAGAAGAGAAGAGAAGAGAAAAGAAAAAAGAAAAGAAAAGAAAAGAAAAGAAAAGAAAAGAAAAGAAAAGAAAAGAAAAGAAAAAAGAAAAGAAAAGAGAAAATATTTATTTGGAGGGTTTAAAGTTTTAGCTGGAGAGGGGTCACAGTT
The DNA here is from genome assembly GCF_000277835.1 of Geospiza fortis. Taxonomy (NCBI): domain Eukaryota; kingdom Metazoa; phylum Chordata; class Aves; order Passeriformes; family Thraupidae; genus Geospiza; species Geospiza fortis. The sequence goes on along the minus strand of NW_005054707.1, from coordinate 27,379 downwards.
TAGGTTTCCCTCCAACCACTGCAAGATTTTATCATGATTTTAAGACCAAACTCAGGAATCTAAAGGTTTTACTGAAAAATTAGTGGGAGGAGGGAGAGATCCCCAGCTAAAATTTGATATTTTGCTTGTGAGCAGCTCACAGGACATTTCAAACCCCTCCAAAGGCTGAGTCTCCCAGGATCCCAAATCCCTCTCCAGCCATGGGATAACTTCCCCCAGAGCACCTCTCCCTGTCCCAGGCCCTGGCTGGCTCTTTCTATCCCCTCTGCTCCCAAATTCCACTTTTCCATGGCCATTTCTTGTCCACAGAAATGGAACTTCAGGCCCTGTGGCAGCTTCCCCTCACACCAAAGAATGGGGAGATCATTTCATTTTCTTCCAGGGAACAAACAGAAAAAAAGGGATTTTCCTCTGGGATTTCTGCCTGCTCCTTCCCAGGGCTCCATCCCCATCTGGCCTGGCTGCATCCAGGCAGGATGAAATGCTTTTTGTGGCATTATCTCCCAGAAATCTGATTACAAGGCTGCCTCCACCTCTCTAATGGGTTTGGTTTTTTTTGTACCCGCTGGCACCACACGCCAGGAATTAAAGCAGGAAACATCCCTGGCAGGCTGGAGAGCCCCAAGCCGTGGACATCCCAGAGGATTTGAAGGTTTTTGAGCTGGAAGCAGAGGGATCAGAGCTTTCCAGAGCCTCCAGTGTGGGTGGAATTAGGGAGAGCAGTGGGAATGGGGCTCTGCAAGGGCTGTGGCAGATCCCTTCCCTGTCCTGCCCTGGCACGCAGGGACAGCTCTCACCTTTTCCAAGAGAAGGGCCTGACACCCCCTGCTTATCCTGCTAAAGGCTGAATTCCCGAATTTCCCCTGTGCCTGGAGGGACCCAGCTCAGCCCCACAGTTCCAGGGATGCACACCCAGGGTGAAACTGCCTCTCCTTGGCTTTTCCCTTCTTTTCCCAGCCCCAAGGAAGCTTTTCCATCGCCAAGGAAGCTTTTCCATCCCCAAGGAAGCCTTCCCAGCCAAGAGAGGACCTTGGAAAGCCAGGAACAGTGAGGCTGGAGGAAGGAAACCCAGCAGAGTGGAGGGAGGAGGATCCAATCCGTGGATTTATGGCGTGGAAACGACTCGGTGCAAACTCCATTTCCCATTTATTGAAAGCAATCACAGTTAAAAGGTCAAATCCATCAGCAAACAGGAGCTTTGGATCATCCAGCGGGACACACAAAGGAAATCTATCCAAAAAAAAAAACAACCAAGGACTGAACCAAATGGAGAGCTCAGTTTATTCCAGCCCGTTCCCTTTGGCTCCGGTGGGACCAAAGGGGGATCCAGGACATGGCAGCCCCAATTCCAGAGGGACTGAGCAGCAGGAGCAGCCAGGTGATCCCACAGGAGGGTTTAGGGAAGCCCTGTGTGCTGGAGATCGGAGCGAGGGGGAGCTGGGATTCGCAGCATCCTCCCAAGCCTGGGCACGGGGATGGGCAGGAGTCACCCCTCAGCCTGCTCAACCCAGGGCTGAGGATCAATCCTCACTGCTCAGGAGGAGCCATTCCACAAGAAATGCGTGGGAAGCATCAGGAGAAGAGGCAGGAATGGCCATGCATGGTTGTGGCTCTCCAGTGGGATAATTAATTCATCCTGAGGGGTTAATTAATCCATTCATCCCGGAATGCTCCTGCCCTTCCTGCAGGGGAAGGGTGAGCAGGAGAACCCTGGCTTGGCCCTCCAGGGAGTTCTGATCGCTGGAAGCAGCAGCTGAAATCCAGAATCCCTTGGGAAGCCCAGACACCTCCACATGGAATTGCCTGGAGAACTCAAATCCTCCTTTCCTGGGGTTTTATTCCCATAGAAAACCCCGGAGAATTGGACACAGCACATTGGAGCAGTGCTCCTCTGAGACACATTTAGGAAAAAAATGACATTTCCCTCTTGCAGAGATCCCAAGAAAATTCACCTTTATTTGCCTGGACTACCTCCATGCATCCAAACCAATTCCCTGCAGTGTTCCTGAGGAGCAGCAGGATGTGGAGGACCTGAGATCCCATGGCTCATCACAGTCCTAATGCCTTCAACCTTCCCAAAAAAGGGTGCAATTCCACACTCCATAAGGAGATTACTCCATTTCAAGACCCCAGACCAGCCTCCACACGGGACAGGGAATTCCCAACCTCTGACAGAACAGAGAGGATCAAAATCCCAAATGCCTTTCCCTGGAGAAACCAGCCCAGCGTCATCCAACGCCCCTCCCAGGAGGAAAACCAAACCAGGATCTGGGAGGACCCACCCGTATTTGTGCTTGGAAACCATCGCCAGGAACTCAGAGGGGAGGGGGAGATACAAAATCAGAGGAAATCAACACCAAACCAGATCCCAAAATTCTATGTACAGATCCAGTCCCGGGCCAAGGCGTGTGCGGCTCCGGTCCCGCGGCGCGGGGCTCTGCTGTGTCCTCCTGGGAATGCAGCTCTGCCCTAGCCCAGCCCCACATCCAGGGACATCATCACCACAAAGCCCAGGATGGAGGTCCAGGATGCCAACTTCCCGTTGCCGCTGCAGGGAGAGGGGAATGCTGGAGCGGGGAATGCTGGAGCAGGGAATGTTGGAGCGGGGAATGCTGGAGCGGGGAGTGCTGCTCCTGTCCCATCCCAGCCCCGATGCTCCCGAGCCCCCCTGCCCACGGGGGCCATTCCCTGGCATGGGGAGGGAGCACAGCAATCCTTTGGCTGCATCCTGACCCCCCCAGGATCCCAAACCCCATCTCCATGGGATAACTTTCCCCTTTTCTCTCAGTTTGCTCCCTGGAGGATTCCCAGCCCCTCCATCCAGAGCCCATCTCCACTTTGCAGCCTTGCCTGGGTGTTTAAATCCCCTCTGCTCCCAAACTCCCCCTTTGCCACGGACCCTCCTTGTTCCCAGGGGTAACTGGGACCCTCCCACAGGTGAGGGGGGTCTCACCTGGTCTGTGCCTCGGGAATGATGTCGTCCATCACCACGTAGACCATGGCTCCAGCAGCGAACCCCAGCGCGTAGGGCAGGAGCGGCTCCGCCAGCACCACGGCCAAGGCGCCCAGGAGCCCGGCCAGGGGCTCCACCATCCCACTCAGCTGCCCATACCTGCCAGAAGAACAGCCACAACATCCCTGGAGAGCTGCAGCGGGGCTGGCCCAGCCATCCCAAAGGGATCAGGGGGCTCACGTCTCCCCATCCCCGCTGCGCCCCATTCCCGGCGCCCTGGAAGGGTCAGACACTGCCACACCTGGGCAAGGCACCTGCATTATGGGAACAGGACATTACAGTTTTGACAATTTCCCAGCTAAATTTTCCAGGCAGGATCTAATTCCTGCCCCCAGCAGCTCTGTGGGATTTGGGGATCCAGCTCCCAGGCAGAGGGAACGTTTCCAATCAGCACAGCTCAGTCCCAAAGAGGACACCTGGCCCCAGCCTCAGGCAGGATAAAGCCACGTCCTGCCCACTCCTTTTCTTTCCCACCCCTCTGGACCATGGGAAATCCCTTCCCAGCAGCAGCAATCCTGCTGCAAGTCCCAGCACTGAAGGAGGTGGGTGGGAGGAAAGGAAAACAAAACTTTTGGAGCAGTTTGGGAGCCTCCGCCGCCCTCCATGCATCACCCAGAGCAGGGCAGGGGCAGGAAGGCAGCCCCAGCTCCCAGGGTTTGTGCCCTTGGCTTTTGCACCTCAGGGAGAAGGGGAAAAAAGAGAAGTGGGGTTGAAATGCAGCCTGAAGGGAAAGAAAAGTGAGGTGACGTAAAAATTAAATAATAATAATAATAATAATAATAATAATAATAATAATAATAATAATAATAATAATAATAATAATAAAGGAGTGCAGGATCTGGAGCTCAGCACAGCACTGACATGGGATGTGGTGATTGTTGGGATCAGGGATTCAGGGCATGGGATTCAGGGATCATGGGATGTGGTGATTGCTGGGATCAGGGATTCATCCCCTGGAATGTGGTGATGGTTGGGATCAGGGATTGATCCCTGGACCGCTGCCCTCCATGCATCACCCAGAGCAGGGCAGGGGCAGGAAGGCAGCCCCAGCTCCCAGGGTTTGTGCCCTTGGCTTTTGCACCTCAGGGAGAAGGGGAAAAAAGAGAAGTGGGGTTGAAATGCAGCCTGAAGGGAAAGAAAAGTGAGATGAAGTAAAAATTAAATAATAATATGATCCCTGGGATGTGGTGATTGCTGGGATCAGGGATTCAGCCCTGGCATGTGATGATTGCTGGGATCAGGGATTGATCCCTGGGATGTGGTGATGGTTGGGACCAGGGATGCATCCCCTGGGATGTGGTGATTGCTGGGATCAGGGATGCATCCCTCCAGCATCCCCTGGCATGTGATGGTTGATCAGGGATGCATCCCCGGGATCCAGGGGCTGGGATCTGAGCCTGGAGGCTGTGGAAGGAGCAGGGCAGTGCTGGAGAGCTGCAGCACCCCCAGCACCAGAGGGAACACAGCGGATCCCGAGCAATCCCATCCCAAGGGCTCCATCCCCAGTGGAGCTGCACAGGGGTGGGGGGATCAGAGGCAGGAGGGGCTGCTGGAGGAGGCTCCTTTCCCTGGAGCAGAGCTCACCAGAAAGCTTTCCAGGTGGAAAACCCAGCGCCACGCAGGGGCAGGCTGACAGCCAGGCCCTCTGGGAAGTTCTGGATCCCAATCCCAATGGCTAAATTCCTAAAAAAAGCACAAATATATCAATTTGTTTACGTTGGGGGCAAAGCTCAGCCTGGGATAGGCTGCTGGGAAAAAGGGACGTGACTGGGGATTCAGTGCAAGAGCTCCCAGCCCCGGTGCCCAAATTTAACAGGATCCCAGCAAATTCCATCCCCCAACAGCTGCAGAGCTTCCAGCACCAGCCCATGGAGCAGCAGGGAGCAGAAGGAGGAGAGGAGACTTGTCCTGGGAGGGTCCTGGAGGGATTCCAGCCCGAGGATTCCCGGGAGCTGCAGCATTCCCAGGGCTGGCACTGGAGCAGCCCAGGTTTGAGGTTCCTCCCTCCTGGGGGCTTTGCCAGAGGGACCCCAACAGCCACAGGGCTTCGCTTTCCCTCTTTTCTTGCTTTCCTTCTTTTTTTGCTTTCCCTCTTTTTTTGCTTTTCTTCTTTTTTTTGCTTTCCCTCTTTTTTGCTTTTCCTCTTTTTTTGCTTTCCCTCTTTTTTTGCTTTCTCTCTTTTTTAGCTTTCCCCTTTTCTTGCTTCCCCTCTCTTCTTGCTTTCTCTCTTTTTTTGCTTCCCCTCTTTTTTACTTTCCTTCTTTTTTTGCTTTCCCTCTTTTTTGCTTTCCCTCTTTTTCTTGCTTTCCCTCTTTTTTGCTTTTCCTCTATTTTTGCTTTTCCTCTATTTTTGCTTTTCCTCTATTTTTACTTTCTCTCTTTTTTTTTTTGCTTTCCCTCTTTCCCACCACCTTGCATCCCATGGAAAGGGAACCCTTGGAACTTCCAGGGTCACACTCAGCAGCGGGGAGAAGCAGGGCTGCGCATCAGTCAGGGAATCCCAGAATCCCGGAATGCTTTGGGTGGGAAAGGGATTTTAAATCCCATCCCATTCCACCCCCTTGGCACGGCAGGGACACCTCCAGCTATCCCAGGTGCTCCCAGCCCTGCCCAGCCTGGCCTTGGGCACTGCCAGGGATCCAGGGGCAGCCCCAGCTGCTCTGGCAATCCCATCCCAGGGCCTGCCCACCCTGCCAGGGAAGGATTTTGTCCTCACCACTCCCTGGGCAGCTCCTGTTGGGTTTGGCTGGCACATCCGCCTCCCTCCCTTGCAGCTCTGCAGGGGTTTGGGATTTTGGGGGAACGTTTCAGGCACCAAGCAGGGCTCCCCAGGCTCCCCACACATCCCTGGGAGCCTCTCTGCAGCTTTGCTGGGCTCTGTTGGTGGCACTGGGGGACACCAAGAGTGGGACCTCCCCAGCAGGGAGGTGTTGGGCTCTGAGGGGTCTCCAGAGAGATCCCAGAGCCTCTCCCAGCTCAGCTCCTGCTCTGCCAACAGCTGCCCCCCTCGTTTCCTATGAGTAAAATAAGCCCGGTGAGAAAAAACCTCTCAGGGCTGTGTAAACTTCTCCCAGGGTTTACAGAGGAGGGGAGGGGAAGGGGGAGAGGCTCTGGGCTTCCCCGGGCACGACAGGCCAGTACAATCACAAACATTATTCCAGCAAAGACAGGGAGCACGGAGGGGGAGAACCATCCCTGCTGCAAAACACTGCAGCCGCTGTCTGGGCTCTGGGGTGGTTTTTTTCCTCCTCCTTCCCTGGCTCAGCACAAAGCAGCTATTGCTGCTCCTGGCCACGACAAACGAGCCGGGAGGGAGCTGTGAATGGCGGGGTCTGTGTGGGAAGGGTGGGGAGCTCCCCCCCATCCCGATCCCACCGGGAATTGGGACCCCCACGCTGACCCCGAGGGGCAGGAGGAAGGGATGGAGCGGGGGGAGAGCCGGGAGGAGCCCATCAGGGGTTTGGCCCTGCCCTCTTCCTGCTCTCCTTCCCACACACCCCCCAGGGCAATCCATGTGGGCTTCCCAAAACCAGGAACTCCCCAAAACCAGGAATAACTCCAGGACAATCCAACTGGGTTTCTCAAAGCCAGGAACAACCCCAGGACAACCCACCCAGGCTCTCCAAAACCAGAACAACCCTGGGACAATCCATGTGGGCTTCCCAAAACCAGGAACTCCCCAAAACCAGGAATAACCCAAGGACAATCCATGTGGGTTTCCCAAAACCAGGAAATCCCCAAAACCAGGAATAACCCCAGGACAATCCATGTGGGCTCCCCAAAACCAAGAACTCCCCAAAACCAGGCTCTCCAAAACCAGGAATAACCTCAGGACAACCCACCCAGGCTCCCCAAAACCAGGAACAACCCCAGGGCAATCCATGTGGGCTTCCCAAAACCAGGAACTCCCCAAAACCAGGAACACCCCCAGGACAACCCATCCAGGCTTCCCAAAACCAGGAACAACGCCAGGACAATCCATGTGGGCTTTGGGCTTCCCAACTCCCCAAAACCAGGCTCCCCAAAACCAGGAATAACCCAAGGACAATCCATGTGGGTTTCCCAAAATGAGGAACAACCAAACCAGGAATAACCCAGGCTCCCCAAAACCAAGAATTCCCCAAAACCAGGCTCCCCAAAACCAGGAACAACCGCTGGACAATCCACCTGGGCTTCCCAAAGCAGGAACCAGTCCCAGCCCTACAGCTGGGGCTGCAATGGATGCCCAGCCCAGGGCAGGATTTGATCCCTTTTCCCAGGAAATGTGGGTGTTCCCAGGGTGTTCCCAAGGTGCAGCCTCAGTGTGGGACAGACCAGAGCAGAGGCCACCAGAGACACCTCTGGCCCTGCTCGTGGAGCCCCTTGGGGCAGGAGGGACCTGCTGGGCCCAGCACCACGCTGGGAACGTCCCCAGTGACACCTCCTGGCCCCCAGACCCGCCCTGCTCCCACAGGGATCTGCTCAGCAGGCCCCAATCCCCAGGGACCACACGTTCCCTCCCTCCAGGGACATCCCAGGGCCAGGTGAGCCCCACCAGGGACATCCCAGGGCCAGGTGAGCCCTTCCCAAGGACACTGATCCCCCGGGCACGAGGAGAGCTCCGTGCCAGCCTGGGAACACCTGAACATTCCTAATGCCTTCCTCGGGTCACCACCCCAAAAGGGCCACCCCTGTTCCGGCCAGGAGAAGGAAAAGGGATTCACCCGCAGTGCTGCAAACAAACCCATCCCAAGGGATATCCCATAGGGATGGGACTGTCCTGGAGATGAGAGCATACCCAAGGGATACTCAGTCCCAAGGGATACCCCATCCCAAGGGATACTCCCATTCCAAAGGATACTCCCATTCCAAAGGATAGCCCATCCCAAGGGATAGCCCATCTCCAGGGATACCCCATCCCAAAGGATACTCCCGTCCCAAGGGATACTCCATCCCAAACGATACTCCATGCCAAGGAACATTCCCATCCTGAGGGATACTCCATGCCAAGGGATATCCTGTCCCCAGGGATATCCCATCCCAAGGGATACTCCATCCCGAGGGACACTCCCATTCTGAGGGATATCCCATCCTATGGGATACTCAGTCCCAAAGGATGCTCCATCCCAAGGGATAGCACAACCCAAGGGATACTCCATCTCAAGGGATACTACGTCCCAAGGGATATCCTGTCCCAAGAGATAGTCCCATCCCGAGGGCTACTCCATCCCAAAGGACACTCCATCCCAAGGGATACTCAGTTCCAAGGGATATCCTATCCCCAGGGACATTCCCATCCCAAAGGACATCCCATCCCAAGGGACACGGCATCCCAAGAGATATCCCATCCCGAGGGATACTCCATTTCAAGGGATACTCAGTTCCAAGGGATATCCTATCCCCAGGGACATTCCCATCCCAAAGGACATCCCATCCCAAGGGACACGGCATCCCAAGAGATATCCCATCCCGAGGGATACTCCATCCGAAGGGATATTCCCATCCTGAGGAATACTCCATCCCAGGGACACTCCATCCCAAGAGACATGCCATCCCAAGGGACACTCCATCCCAGGGACACTCCATCCCAGGGGACACTCCATCCCAAGGCACATTCCATCCCAAGGGACACTCCATCCCAAGGGACACTCCATCCCCAGGGACACTCCAATCCCAGGGACACTCCATCCCAGGGACACTCCCATCCCCAGGGCGGGCTCAGCTCACACCTTCCCCCGCAGCAGCCCCGGGGCGAGCAGGAGCAATCAAAGCCGCATTGTGTCATTGTGTCCAGGGGAACAAAGGCGCCTTTTGACGGCAATAGGTGCGGATTCTTGGAAGGCTTCCCCCGGCCGCTGCTGCGAGGGAATACATTGTTAAAAGCACAGCACAGAGCCACGGCCCGGCCCCGGGGGACACGGGGGACACGGGGGACACGGCCACGAGCCAACACGAAAACCCGTGGGGTGAAGGGTTTGGGGTCTCCAAAGAGAGGAGGAGAAGAAAGGCGGGGTAAGGGGTACAAAGGTGGGGGACTCAGATCCCATCTGCTCGGATTTTTGCCACCCCCGCAGGTGCCCAAGGATGTGGCACTCGGTGCTCTGGGCTGGTGACAAGGTGGGGATCAGGCACAGGTTGGGCTGCGTGACCTTGGAGAGCTTTTCCAACCTCGGTGATCCTGGGATTCTGTGGATGGGGCAGCTGGGTCCAGCTGGACAACCCGCAGCTCATCCCCAACCTACAAACCTCAGCTGGTCCCACATCCAGGGAGAATCCCACCAGACTCTGCCTGGGGATGTGCCACAGTGTCCCCAGGCTCTGTCACCAGCACGGGAATGTCACAGAAATGTCACCTGGGTGACTCCTCCACGTGGCTACAACGGCCTCGCTGTCCTTGGAAGCGCCAAGGACCCAACACGCACTGGATGTGTTGCCTTTCCCAGCTCTGCCTCAGTTTCCCCGTCTGTAAAATCAGGGTGGTGGCAGCCACGTCCTCCAGAACTGCCCCAAACCCGGTCACAGAACCCCCAGAGCTCTGCCCTGGCTTTGGCTCATCCTGCCATGCAGCAGAGCCCAGTTTTGGGGAAGAAAACGTGAATCCATGCCCTGCTGGTGGGGTTCCCCCATGGAACAGCTCCGTGTCCCCCCGGAACATCCCGGGCTGGAGCTCCTACCCCCCTCTGCTGCCAACTGCTCCGGCACCACGCTGAGAAACTCCAAGTTCACTTGCAAAAAAAAAAAAAGTTGGCATCTCTGCATATTTGCAAGGTCAAGGCACAGAAAGCCTTCTATAAGCCTAAAGCCTTGTTTTCAAGGGCCTATTCTTTGAGGGAGTGATTATGAAAGCAGGCTACATATTCTTAACAAGCCCCTTTTCACTCGGGCTCTCAGTTCCCCGCAGTGGAGAATGTGCATGTGTATTCTTGCATGGCAGCCCTTCCATACTGTTGGGATTGTTATCGGGCCCTGAAAGGCCCGATTGTTTGGGGTTGCTGCGATTACATCACGGCTGCCCCCGGGCCGCCCGCCGAGGTGTTTGATCAGGGCTGCAGGTGGGAAGGAGCTCACGGGGCCCTTTCCCCAGACCTGCCCTACCTGTTAGACCCTGCTCCAAACAGCTGCTTCCCTGTTAAAGCCTGTTAAACCCTGTTCTACACAGCTGCTCCCCAGTTAAACCCTGTTCTATACACCCAGCTGCTCCTTCCCTGTTCTCCCCAGTTAAACCCTGTTCCACACAGCTGCTCCTCTGTTAGACGCTGTTCTACACAGGGTTTAACACACAGCTTCTCCTTCCCTCTGATCTCCTGTTAAACCCTGTTCCACAGAGCTGCTCCTCTGTTAAACCCTGCTCCATACAGAGTTTAACACCCAGCTTCTCTTTCCTTGTTCTCCCCAGTTAAACCCTGTTCCACACAGCTGCTCCTTCCCCGTTCTCCCCAATTAGACCCTGTTCCACAGAGCTGCTCCTTTTCCCTCTTAAACCCTGCTCCACAGAGCTGCTTCCCTGTTAGACCCTGTTCTCCACAGGGTTTAACACACAGCTGCTCCTTCCCCGTTCTCCCCAGTTAAACCCTGCTCCACACAGCTGCTCCTTCTCTCTGCTCCTTCCCTGCTCTCCCCTGTCCCACAGAGGATTTAACACACAGCTTCTCCTTCCCTCTGATCTCCTGTTAAACCGTGTTCCACAGAGCTGCACCTCTGTTAGACCCTGCTCCATACAGGGTTTAACACCCAGCTTCTCCTTCCCTGTCAAACCGTGTTCCACCGAGCTGCTCCCCAGTTAAACCCTGTTCCACACAGCTGCTCCTTCCTTCTGCTCCCCAGTTAAACCCTGTTCCACACAGCTGCTCCTTCCTTCTGCTCCCCAGTTAAACCCTGTTCCACACAGCTGCTCCTTCCTTCTGCTCCCCAGTTAAACCCTGTTCCACACAGCTGCTCCTTCCTTCTGCTCCCCAGTTAAACCCTGTTCCACACAGCTGCTCCTTCCTTCTGCTCCCCAGTTAAACCCTGTTCCACACAGCTGCTCCTTCCTTCTGCTCCCCAGTTAAACCCTGTTCCACACAGCTGCTCCTTCCTTCTGCTCCCCAGTTAAACCCTGTTCCACACAGCTGCTCCTTCCTTCTGCTCCCCAGTTAAACCCTGTTCCACACAGCTGCTCCTTCCTTCTGCTCCCCAGTTAAACCCTGTTCCACACAGCTGCTCCTTCCTTCTGCTCCCCAGTTAAACCCTGTTCCACACAGCTGCTCCTTCCTTCTGCTCCCCAGTTAAACCCTGTTCCACACAGCTGCTCCTTCCTTCTGCTCCCCAGTTAAACCCTGTTCCACACAGCTGCTCCTTCCTTCTGCTCCCCAGTTAAACCCTGTTCCACACAGCTGCTCCTTCCTTCTGCTCCCCAGTTAAACCCTGTTCCACACAGCTGCTCCCCAGTTAAACCCTGTTCTACAGAGCTGCTCCTCTGCTCCCCAGTTAAACCCTGCTCCACACAGCTTCTCCTTCCCTGCTCTCCACTGTTAAACCCTGTTCCTTCCTTCTGCTCCCCAGTTAAACCCTGTTCCACACAGCTGCTCCCCAGTTAAACCCTGTTCTACAGAGCTGCTCCTCTGCTCCCCAGTTAAACCCTGCTCCACACAGCTTCTCCTTCCCTGCTCTCCACTGTTAAACCCTGTTCCTTCCTTCTGCTCCCCAGTTAAACCCTGTTCCACACAGCTGCT
>NW_005054707.1:12746-15608 GCF_000277835.1 Geospiza fortis | reverse complement strand
CCACAGGTGATTGTTTCATTGGTTTTTGCTGTGAATTGTTTTGACTCAATGGCCAATCAGGGCCAAGCTGTGTCAGACTCTGAAAAGAGAGTCACAAGTTTCCATTATTATCTTTTTAGCCTTCTGTCTGTATCCTTTCTGTATTCTTTAGTATAGTTCAGTACAGCATTCTTTAATATAATATAGATCATAAAATAATAAATCAGCCTTCTGAGAACACGGAGCCAGATCCATCATTCCCTCCATTTGATGGGGGTCTCAGAAAATATCACAGTGTTCCACAGAGCTGCTCCTTCCCTGTTGTTTCCTGTAAAACCCCGTTCCGTCCAGCTGCTCCTTCCCTGTTCTCCCCATCCTCCCCCTCAGCAGAGTGGCCCCAATGTCCCCCAGATGATGTCCCCCAGGCCACCCCGTTAAATTTCAGCTTTCATATTGATAATGCCTTAAATTTGAGCTGTTGTATTTCCCAGACTCTGCGCGGCGTTGGTTTATAACTCTGAATTTCACATGAAGGGTCAGCAGTTCTCCTCACAGCTCAGTCACACACCACAATCAATTTCCAGCCCCAGAACCAGGGACACCGCTGCAGCTTCAGTTTTTACATATTCATAGCGGGCCAGCCTTAAATAAAACGGGATTTAACGAGGTGGCTGCATTGATCTGGGATAGGGACATACAGAACTTTATAAAGGTTATTAAAATTCAATTTTTTTAAAATTAAACACCCACAGAAGCTGGGTGGTCTAAAAGCAGGGCTGGGACTGTGGGGCACATATAAAAATTCCCAATTAATGTTTATGGCTCCATGCAGAAAACATCAATCCTCTCCTTTTTGTCTGGATATTCAAACTGGGAGCACATTTCAATTAAAAATCGTTTGGTGTGCCTGAAATCTCAGTGGGAGGGACATTTTGGGGTGGGGGAATGGTGGAAGGGGTGGGTTTTAGGGATTTATTGCCTGGATCACACATTCCTCACAGAAAATAAAAGGGGAGCAGGATGAGGGAGGTTGACAAACCTGATTTTCCTTCCTGGAAAGAACCCGCAGGGAATCAAAGCCTGGCTGAATTTAGAAATAAAAATAGGGATGGGGGTAAAAAGAGGGATGGGGTAAAAAGAGGGATGTGTGATAAACCAGGGATGTGTGATAAACCCAGAATTAATGCCAAAATCAGGGATGTGTGATAAAACCAGGGATTAATGCCAAAATCAGGGATTCAAAATGAGGATTTATCCCTGATAACTCAGGGATGTGAGATAAACCCAGGGATGTGTGATAAATCATGGATGTGAGATAAACCAGGGATGTGTGATAAAACCAGGGCTGTGAGATAAAACCAGGGATTAATGCCAAAACCAGGGATGTGTGATAAACCAGGGATTTGTGATAAAACCAGGGATTAAAGCCAAAATCAGGGATGTGAGATAAAACCTGGGGTTAATGCCAAAACCAGGGATGTGAGATGATAACCCAGGGATGTGATGATAATCCAGGGATTTGTGATAAACCAGGGATTTGTGATAAAACCAGGGATGTGTGCTAAAGCAGGGATTTGTGATAAAACCAGGGATGTGTGCTAAAGCAGGGATTTGTGATAAAACCAGGGATTAAAGCCAAAATCAGGGATGTGAGATGATAACCCAGGGATGTGATAACCCAGGGATGTGTGTGATAACCCAGGGATGTGTGATAAACCCAGGGATGTGTGTGATAACCCAGGGATGTGTGATAAACCCAGGGATGTGTGTGATAACCCAGGGATGTGTGATAAACCCAGGGATGTGTGTGATAACCCAGGGATGTGTGATAAACCCAGGGATGTGTGTGATAACCCAGGGATGTGTGATAAACCCAGAGGGATGTGTGATAACCCAGGGATGTGTGAGATAACCCAGGGATGTGTGAGATAACCCAGGGATGGATTTCCCTCCCCCTCTCTCAGCCCAGGTGCAGCTCAGGACCTCCCCCCTCACTTTGGGCTCCCCAAGCCCCCCGAGCTGAGCTGGGATCACCCCAGGGCCAGCCCACCCCCAGCAGCCCTGCAGGCACCTCCCAGGTCCCCAGTGAACATCCCCCAGGCCAGGCTAATTAAAAGGTGATTAATGAGCATCTTCCCCCTGTTTTGGACCCAGGGCTGGGCTTTGCTCTGCTGCCTTTCCCTGGGATCCAGGAAAGGTGGGGAGGGGGAGATTTGGGGTTTGGGAGGGGCAGATTTGGGAGATGCTGATTTAGGATTTGGGAGATGCTGATTTGGGATTTGGGAGATGCGGATTTGGGATTTGGGAGATGCAGATTTGGGATTTGGGAGGGGCAGATTCAGGATTTGGGAGATGCAGATTTGGGATTTGGGAGGGGCAGATTCAGGATTTGGGAGATGCAGATTTGGGATTTGGGAGGTGCTGATTTAGGATTTGGGAGGGGCAGATTCAGGATTTGGGAGATGCAGATTTGGGATTTGGGAGGTACCAATTTGGGAGATGCAGATTTGGGATTTGGGAGGTACACATTTAGGATTTGGGAGGTGCTGATTTCAGCTCTGGGGGGATTTTCCTGGAGCTGATCCTGGGTCTGACAGAGGAGGATCCAGCCCCACCTGAGGATCTTTGCTCTCTCTGGATCCATCCCCAGCAGAGCCAGATCTGTGAGAGTGAGAGGGAAAACCCCACAGTGTCCTGTGCCACAATGATTCCCATTCATCCCCAGAAAACACAGCAGAACATTTTTGCCTGGTTTCAATCTCCCCACATTAATCAAACCTTTTTCTTCCCTTTTTTTCCCCTTTTTTCTTTCCTTCCTCCCCCTTTTTTTTTTTTTTTTTTTTTCCTTTTTTTTTTTTTTTTTTTTTTTTTTTTCTTTTTTTT
>NW_005054707.1:3583-12481 GCF_000277835.1 Geospiza fortis | reverse complement strand
CCTTTTCTTTTTCCTCTTTTTTTCCCTTTTCTTTTTCCTCTTTTTTTCCCCTTTTTTTTTCTCTTTTTCGCCCCTTTTCCCCCTTTTTTTTCCCCCTTTTTCCCATTTTTCCCCCTTTTTTTCCCTTTTTTTCCCCAGCCTGAGAGGCACAGCGTGGGAGGCACAGGCTGTCCCACGGAACAACATTTCCCAAGCCCTGCTCAAAGTCTGCCCTGCGAGCCCAGGGCTCCTCTGCTGTCTGTTCCACCAGAGCTGGACAGGAAACAACCCGTGGGCACAGCACATCCAAACGGGGCCAGCACTGCCAGCATGAATGGAAACCATTGTGCTGGGCTGGAGGGAACATCCCCAGCACCATCCAGGGGCGGAATATTTCTGTTTCCATCAATCCCAGCAGAGATTTCAGGCAGGAAATTGAGGATGGGCGTGGACGGTGCATGGGAACCCAGGGCAGGCTGAGCTGGGCACCCCCAGGTTAAATCTGCTCCGTCATAAAACTGAATTTCTCCTTCCCTGCACCCACAGAGAGCCAGGATCAGCCCTGGAGCAAACCTGCTCCAACTGGAAATGTGAAGGATTTTTAGGAAAAAATCCTCAGGAAGCAGCAAAGCTCTGTAGGAATCAGATTTGGCTTTTGTGTGCTTGCACAGGGATGAGCTGCAGACAGAAACAGATTTGGGATTTGGGAGGGGCAGATTTGGGAGATGCTGATTTAGGATTTGGGAGATGCAGATTCGGGATTTGGGAGACGCTGATTTAGGATTTGGGAGGGGAAGATTCAGGGTTTAGGAGGGGCAGATTCAGGATTTGGGAGGTGCTGATTTGGGAGATGTGGATTCAGGATTTGAGACATGCTGATTTGGAATTTGGGAGATGCAGATTCAGGATTTGGGAGATGCAGATGTGGGGTGATTTAGGATTTGGGAGATGCAGATTCAGGATTTGGAACATGCTGATTTGGGATTTGGGAGATGCTGATTTAGGATTTGGGAGATGCTGATTTGGGATTTGGGAGATGCAGATTCAGGAGCAGGAGTGCCAGGACTCAGGGATACCAGGATGCCAAGAAGACCAGGAGCCTTCCCTGCCACCAATTCTGGAATTCCGTATTTGGGAGATGTGCAGATTTGGGATTTGGGAGGTGCAAATTTAGGATTTGGGAGGGGCAGATTTGGGAGATGCAGATTCAGGATTTGGGAAGAGCAGATTTAGGATTTGGGAGGGGCAGATTTGGGAGATGCAGATTCAGGATTTGGGAGGGGCAGATTTAGGATTTGCCTGTCCCCTGAGTGTCCCCTCCTGTCCCCTTTCCAATCCCGCCCGTGCCGCTCCCAGCAGCCCCAGCCCCATCTGGTTCCTGTCTCAGCAGCCACCCAGGGAGGGTCAGGATCCCTCCCCGCGGTTCAGGAGGAGCCAGAGCAGCTTTTCCAAGCCACGGCTGCCCTTCCCTTTACCTTCCTGCCTGGAAGGCGGCCAGGGGCAGCTCCTGCCTTCCCCATTCCCCATTCCCGGAGGGAACCTTCCCCTGCTGGGCACTCCCGCCCTGCCTGGCACTGCCCTGGCACTGTCCCCCCTCCTGTCCCCTCAGCACTTTGTCCTGAGCTGTTCCCACCTCTGGAAACTCCCAACATTCCCAGCCCTGCGGGGAGCGGGGCAGGGGCAGCGGGGATGGGAACAGCTCAGCCCCATGGAAAACTCCCCAAAAGGGGCACCTGCCACTGCCCCAGCTGCTCCAAACCCCATCCAAACCCCATTCCAGGGATGGGGCAGCCACAGCTTCCCTGGGAATTCCATCCCAGCCCCTCACAGGGAACAATTCCTTCCCAGTATCCCACCCAACCCTGCCCTCTGGCACTGGGGAGCTCTTCCCATTCCCATTCCCAACCCTATTCCCCTTCCCATCCTCCCCATTCTGGTTCCCATTCCCATTCCCATCCCTGTACCATTCCCATTCCCATTCTCATTCCTGTTCCCATTCTCATTCCCAATCCCTGGTTCCCATTCCCATCCCCATTCTGGTTCCCATTCCCATTCCCATTCTCATTCCCAATCCCTGGTTCCCGTTCCCAATCCTATTCTGGTTCCCATTCCCATCCCCATTCTGGTTCCCATTCCCAATCCCATTCTCATTCCCAATCCCTGGTTCCCGTTCCCAATCCTATTCTGGTTCCCATTCCCATCCCCATTCTGGTTCCCATTCCCAATCCCATTCTCATTCCCAATCCCTGGGCCCCACGTGTGAAACCCCCGGCGGGGGGCTCTGACGCAGCCGCAGCTCCCGGAGGATCCCGGAGGATCCCGGAGGATCCCGGAGGACGCCGGGCGCAGGAGCGGAGCCGAACACCCGGTGGCGGCAAAGAAACGCGCAGGAGAATCCCGGGAAGGGCCGGGAGGGGAATCCCGGGATGGAGAGGGAATCCCAGGATCCTGGGTGATGGACAGGATGGGAATCCTGGGGTCCTGGATGAGCTGGGATGATGGGCAGGGTGGGAATGTCGGGATCCTGGGCAGGATAGAGAATCCCAGGATCCTGGATGATGGGCAGGAACGAGAACCTCGGGATCCTGGGCAGGGTGGGAATCCCGGGATCCTGGATGAGCTCAGATGATGGGCAGGATGGGGAATCCTGGGATTTGGGATGAGCTCAGATGATGGGCAGGATGGGGAATCCCAGGATCCTGGGCAGGATGGGGAATCCCAGCAGCCTCCCAGGTCCCAGGCATTCCCAGGATGCCTGAGCTGATCCAGCACATCAAAAATCTCCTTTTGTTGCAGCTCTGCTGGCTTTGTGAAGAGCCTTTTACTGAGGGGAACAGGGAGTAAAGCTGGAGGATCCTGCTCTTTATTCCCAAGGAGTAAAGCTGGAGGGTCCTGCTCTTCTCCCTGGGGTCTGGGATGGGACAGGGAATGGGAATGGAAGGTTTGGGATGTGCCTTTGTGGGACACAGCTTGAGCCTGGACACAGAAAGGGCTGGACAGCCTGGATGGACCCAAAATCAGCCTGGATGGACCCAAAATGATCTGTGCCTCCCGTTCCTCCTGGTTTATTTTCCTTTCCTCCCATTCCTCCGGGTTCATCATCCCTTCCTCCCGTTCCTCCTGGTTTATTTTCCTTTCCTCCCATTCCTCCGGGTTCATCATCCCTTCCTCCCGTTCCTCCTGGTTTATTTTCCCGTCCTCCCATTCCTCCGGGTTCATCATCCCTTCCTCCCGTTCCTCCTGGTTTATTTTCCTTTCCTCCCATTCCTCCGGGTTCATCATCCCTTCCTCCCGTTCCTCCTGGTTTATTTTCCCGTCCTCCCATTCCTCCGGGTTCATCATCCCTTCCTCCCGTTCCTCCTGGTTTATTTTCCCTTCCTCCCATTCCTCCGGCTTCATCATCCCTTCCTCCCGTTCCTCCTGGTTTATTTTCCTTTCCTCCCATTCCTCCGGCTTCATCATCCCTTCCTCCCGTTCCTCCTGGTTTATTTTCCCGTCCTCCCATTCCTCCGGGTTCATCATCCCTTCCTCCTGTTTCTCCAGCTCTGCTCCAGGTCTATTATCCTTTCCTCCCATTTTTTCCAGCTCCACTTCAGGTTTCTTATCCCTTCCTCCCACTTCTCCAGGTTTATTTCCCCTTCCTCCCATTTCTCCAGCTCCACTCCAGGTTTGTTTTCCCTTTCTCCTGTTTCTCCAGGTCAATTATCCTTTCCTCTCATTTCTCCAGCTTTATTTCCCCTTCCTCTCTTTTCTCCAGCTCTGCTCCAGGTCTATTATCCTTTCCTCCCATTTTTCCCAGCTCCACTTCTGGTTTATTTCCCCTTTCTCCCATTTCTCCAGGTTTCTTATCCCTTCCTCCATTTCTCCAGGTTTATTTCGCCTTCCTCCTGTTTCTCCAGGTCCATTATCCTTTCCTCTCATTTCTCCAGGTTCATTATCTCTTCCTCTCATTTCTCCAGATTTATTTTCCCTTCCTCCCGTTTCTCCAGCTCTGCTCCAGGTCTATTATCCTTTCCTCCCATTTTTCTAGCTCCACTCCAGGTTTATTTTCCCTTTCTCCTGTTTCTTCAGGTTTCTTATCCCTTCCTCCTGTTTCTCCAGTTTTATTTTCCCTTCCTCCCATTTCTCCAGGTCCATTATCCTTTCCTCCCGTTTCTCCAGCTCTGTCCCGAGTTTATTATCCTTTCCTCCCATTTTTCCCAGCTCCACTCCAGGTTTATTTTCCCTTTAACAGCACAAGGGAGGGGATGGACACCCCAAAACCCCTGGGTGCCCGTGCTGAGGGCCAGCAGCACCCCTGGGACACTCAGCTGTCTCTCCCCAGCGATCCCAGAGAGGCAAAAACCACAGAGCAGCACAGAGACCTCTTCCCACAGAGTGAGGAAAACGCAGCAGCACCAGGAATTCCTGCCACTCCTTTGCCACCCTCTGTGCTTCCAGGCAGGTCCCATCAATCCACGGATCCCAAATTCCCCAGCAGGGGCCAGGGTGGGACAGCCAAGCTCCCGGAGGCAAGGCAACCCACAAAAAGCAGCATCAGCTCTTACCTGGCGCTCTGGAATGTGGCAGACTGGGATTTCCCGACAGCTCCAAAGCCAACTCCCACTGCCAGGCCCTCTGAAACAGCCGGGAAAAACCAGTAAGGACCAGTAAGGACCAGTAAGGACCAGTAAAGGTGCAGGCAGCCCTGCGTGGTGCTGTTCACAGGGGTCCCAGGACCAGGGAAGAGATGAGAATCTTGACTCCATGTTTCTGAAGGCTGATTTATTATTTGATGATATGTATGATATTAAAAGGAAATTATCTGCTAAAACTATACTAAAAGAATAGAAGAAAGGATTTCATGGAAAGGAAAGGAAAGGAAAGGAAAGGAAAGGAAAGGAAAGGAAAGGAAAGGAAAGGAAAGGAAAGGAAAGGAAAGGAAAGGAAAGGAAAGGAAAGGAAAGGAAAGGAAAGGAAAGGAAAGGAAAGGAAAGGAAAGGAAAGGAAAGGAAAGGAAAGGAAAGGAAAGATAATAAAATCTTGTGACCCTCAGAGAGTCCAAGACAGCCGGACTGTGATTGGCCATTAATTAAAAACAACCACATGAGACCAATCAAAGATGCACCCGTTGCATCCCACAGCAGCAGATAATTCTTGTTTTTCTTTTCCTCCGAGGCTTCCCAGCTCCTCAGGAGAATTCCACCCAGCACTGCCCACCCCAGACCCAGCACAGGGAGAAGGTTTTTCCCCCCTTGGTTTAAAATCCCCATTTTTGGGGTTTAAAATCCCCATTTTTGGGGTTTAAAATCTCCATTTTGGGGGTTTAAAATCCCCGTTTTTGGGGTTTTTTTTGCAGCCTGGTGGCCTTGTTCCCCTCCCAGCAAGGACAGGCTCCACAGCACAAGGAAACCCAAATTCCACCAGAAAATGTCTACCTTGCAGATTATTGTATATTACAGCTAATCCCATAATTTTAAATACAGTTAATCCCATAATTTTAAATACAGTTAATCCCATAATTTTAAATACAGTTTAATCCCATAAACCCCAAGGAAAACAGGTGAAAAGCCTTCCCAGAAAAAAACCCCAAAAACTGATTTTCAGAAAGCACCAAAGACTCGGTATTTTTTTCCCTTTGGTTTAAAATCTCCATTTTTGGGGTTTAAAACCCTCATTTTGAGAGTTTAAAATCCCCATTTTTAGGGGTTTAAAATCTCCATTTTGGGGGGTTTTGAATCCTCATTTTTGGGGTTTAAAATCCCCATTTTGGGGGTTTAAAACCTCCATTTTTGGGGGTTTTAAAACCCCATTTTTAGGGTTTAAAAATCCCTGGTTTTGGGGCTTAAAATGCCCATTTAGGGGGTTTAAAAATCCCCATTTTTGGAGTTTAAAATTCCCATTTTTAGGGTTTAAAACCCCCGTTTTGGAAGTTTTAAATCCCCATTTTTGGGATTTAAAACCATCATTTTTGGGGTTTAAAATCCCCATTTTGGAGGTTTAAATCCCTCCCCTTTTGGGATTTGAAATCCCCAGTTTTGGGGTTTAAAATCCCCAGTTTTGGGGGTTTAAAATTCCCTCTTTTTTTTTTGTTGTTTGAAACCCCCTTTTTTGGGGTTTCAAACCCCCATTTTTGGGGTTTAAAATCCCCATTTTTTTGGTTTAAAACCCCAATTTTTGGGGTTAAAAATCCCCATTTTTGAGGTTTAAAACCCCCATTTTTTGGGTTTAAGATCCCCATTATCCCCATTTTTTGGGTTTAAAACCCCCATTTTTTTGTTTAAAACCCCAATTTTTTTGGTTTAAAACCCCAATTTTTGGGGTTTAAAATCCCAATTTTTTGGGGTTTAAACCCCCCATTTTTAGGGTGGGCAATTCAGAGGACAGAACCAAACCTGGCGGGATTTTGCAGCGCGCACGGAGGGGCTCAGGTGAGCATCCCAGCAGGTGGGAAGGGAGCCCTGGGTGAGTTTTTGTGGCCCTGAGAGTTCCCGGTTGCCTTGGAAACGGCAGGAAAAGCAGCAAAGCCCGGGATAAGCACAACATCCCCTTCCCCGAGCCACAGCCGAGCACTGGCAGCTCCTCAGAGCCCGGAGCCAAGGACAGGGCAAGGAGATCCCCAAAATCCCAAAAAATCGGCCCTAAAATCCCCCAGTGGGCTCCAGCTCCGGGCAGGGGCTCAGAGAACTGGGGCACAGCTCTGGAAAGGATCCTGGGGAGATCCAGAATCTGCCTGGGTGGACCCAAAATGAGGAAAATCCCATCAGCTTGGGATGTGAAAGGAAAGGATCCACATCCCCCTTCCCACACACTTCCCAAATCCTGCAGGGTCTGCACATCCCACGGCACAAAGAGTTCCCAAATCCTGCTCGGTGATCCCAAATCCTGCTCAGCGATCCCAAATCCTGCTCAGTGATCCCAAACCCTGCAGGATCTGCACATCCCACAGCAAAAACCGTTGCCACATCCTGCTTGGTGATCCCAAACCCTGCTCAGCGATCCCAAATCCTGCTCAGTGATCCCAAACCCTGTAGGACCTGCCCATTCCACAGCACAAACACTTCCCAAATCCTGCAGGACCTGCACATCCCAAGCACCTGATTTTATAGAATTACACCTGATTTGAAAGAACTGCACCTGTTCTGAAAGAACTCCACCTAATTTTATAGAATTCCACCTCATTTTAAAGAATTCCACTTAATTTTATAGAATTCCACCTGATTTTTTAAAAAAACTGCACCTGATTTTATAGAATTCCACCTCATTTTAAAATAATCCCACCTGATTTTAAAGATCTCCACCTGAATTTAAAGAACTCCCCCTGATTCATAGAACTCCACCTGATTTGAAAGAATTCCACCTGAATTTTTAATAAACTCAACTTTAAAGAACTCCACCTGAATTTAAAGAACTCCACCTGATTTGAAAGCACTCCACCTGATTTCATAGGATTCCACCTCGTTTTAAAATAATTCCACCTGATCTTATAGAATCCCACCTGATTTTAAAGAATTCCCCCTGATTTTAAAATAATTCCACCGGATTTTTAGAATTCCACCTGATTTTATAGAACTCCACCTGAATTTAAAGAACTCCGCCTGATTTTTAAAGAATCAGACCTGATTTGAAAGAATTCCACCTGATCTGAAAGCACTCCACCTGATTTTATAGAATTCCACCTCATTTTAAAATAATTCCACCTGATCTTATAGAATCCCTCCTGATTTTTAAAGAATTCCCCCTGATTTTTAAAGAACTCCACCTGAATTTAAAGAACTCCATTTGATTTTTAAAGAACTCCACCTGAATTTAAAGAACTGCACCTGAATTTAAAGAACTCCATTTGATTTTTAAAGAATTAGACCTGATTTGAAAGAATTCCATCTCATTTTAAAATAATTCCACCTGATCTTCTAGAATCCCACCTGATTTTCAAAGAATCCCCCCTGATTTTTAAGGAATTCAAGCAGCTGCCCAGCACCCCCAAGCTCCTCCATCCTGGAACTGCTTCTCGGGGAGCCCAGAAATCTTTCCCAAATTCCCAGAGCCTGGCCCTGCTGCAGCTGAGCTCTCCTGACCCCACAGCACCTGGATCCATCAGAGATATTTAAAGTTTCATTCCCAGCACAGAAATGCTTTCTCAGGCCGCTGCTCAGGGAGTTTTAACGTGACAGAGCTGAGCTCTGGTGGGGACAGGGCAGGGAGGCAGCTCCCACATGAATATTTCAGTGGAATATTTCATCCCAGCTGCTGGAAATCCTGGATTTCATTGCCTTTTGCTGCTGGAAATCCTGGATTTCATTGCCTTCTGTCACCTTGCCGGCTGTGCTGCTGACAAACTCTGCCGTGTTGTCAGTGGCTGCCTCCGAATGAGGTGGCGACAGATGAGCTGGTGGCAGGGGGACATCAGGGACCCCCCTGTCCCCTCCTCCCCGCCCTGGAAAATGTGGAATTTCCTCCAGCTGCATGGGGAGCCCTGAGGGAGCTGGGCTGGGGCCACGGAGCCAAACCCAGCCTGGGAGCAGCAGCCAGGGCTGGGGATGGCACCTGAGCCCTGAGAGTGTCACCTGTGTCCTTCACTGAGGACATCGCCCAAACCTGGCACCTTCATCTCTCACCTGAGAATGTCACCTGAGCCCTGAGAGTGTCACCTGTGTCCTTCACTGAGAGCATCACCCACAGCTGAGGATGTCACCTGAGCCCTGAGAATGTCACCTGTGTCCTTCACTGAGGACATCACCCAAACCTGGCACCTTCATCTCTCACCTGAGAATGTCACCTGAGCCCTGGGGATGTCACCTTGTCACCTGTGTCCTTCTCCTGAGGACATCACCCAAACCTGGGGATGGCACCTGAGCGCTGGGGACGTCACCTGTGTCCCTCACAGGATCCCTGGCCACTCTGGAATTCCCCCAGAGCTGCCAGGGGCAGCCAAACCCA
>NW_005054707.1:0-2744 GCF_000277835.1 Geospiza fortis | reverse complement strand
CCATCAAATCCCATGGAATTGCTGCTCCATTCCATGAAATTTCTGCTCCATTCCCTCAAATCCCACGGAATTGCTGCTCCATCCCATGGAATCCCATGGAATTGCTGCTCCATTCCCTGCAGTCCCGTGGAATTGCTGCCCCGGGAGCCCCCTGCACCCACTGGCATCCCTTTCCTGCATCCCCCTGGGGATGCAAGGCTGCGGGGAAGCCTCTTCCTCCCCTTGCTCCTCCTCCTCGCCCTCCCAGCAGGAACGGGGTGCTGCAGGAGCAGGAGGGGCGCTGCAGTTCCAGGCAGCCCCGGACGAGGCCCAGATCGATGGGTGCAGCCCAAGCGGCTCCGCTGAGCCCCAGCAGGTTCCCAAAGCCTCGATAAAGCCGACCATTGGAAAGCAGCCCCCGCTCCAGCAGCCCCCAAACGAGTGTTCCCAGCTTTTTCCATGGGGTGGGAGAACATTCCCATCGAGCCTCAGAGCCGCTGGTGATTGAGATGCAATGTGGCACTCACCGCCCTTCCCCAGGGAGGCCCAGCCCCGTCCCGCGAGGGGGAATCCAATCAATTTCTGCTAATGACAAAGCGAGCAGCCTGGAAATCACCTGCCTTCCCCGCAGGAACTGCAATCTGCGGGCACAGCACGGAGCCCGCGCCTGCACAGATCCCCCCGCAGCCCAAATCTGCTCCAGAGCCCCCTCAGTTCATCCCCAACCCCAAATCCAGCCCAAATCTGCTCCAGAACCCTCTCATTTCAACCCCAGCCCCAAATTCATCTGAGGATCTGCTCCACAGCCCCTGCCTTCGTCCCCAACCCCAAATCCAGCCCAAATCTGCTCCAGAGCCCCCTCAGTTCATCCTCAACCCCAAATCCAGCCCAAATCTGCTCCAGAACCCCCTCAGTTCATCCCAACCCCAAATTCATCTCAGGAGCTGCTCCACAGCCCCTGCCTTCATTCCCAACCCCAAATCCAGCTCAAATCTGCTCCACAGCCCCAAATCCAGCTCAAATCTGCTCCACAGCCCCCTCATTTCATCCCAGCCCCAAATCCAGCCCCAGAGCTGCTCCACAGCCCCCTCATTTCATCTCCAGCTCCATCTTCACCCCTGGATCTGCTCCACAGCCCCTGCCTTCATCCCCAACCCCAAATTCAGCCCAAATCTGCTCCAGAGCCCCCTCATTTCATCCCAACCCCAAATCCAGCCCAGATCTGCTCCAGAGCCCCCTCATTTCATCCCAACCCCAAATCCAGCCCAGATCTGCTCCAGAGCCCCCTCATTTCATCCCAACCCCAAATCCAGCCCAGATCTGCTCCAGAGCCCCCTCATTTCATCCCAACCCCAAATCCAGCCCAGATCTGCTCCAGAGCCCCCTCATTTCATCCCAACCCCAAATCCAGCCCAGATCTGCTCCAGAGCCCCCTCATTTCATCCCAACCCCAAATCCAGCCCAGATCTGCTCCAGAGCCCCCTCATTTCATCCCAACCCCAAATCCAGCCCAGATCTGCTCCAGAGCCCCCTCATTTCATCCCAACCCCAAATCCAGCCCAGATCTGCTCCAGAGCCCCCTCATTTCATCCCAACCCCAAATCCAGCCCAGATCTGCTCCAGAGCCCCCTCATTTCATCCCAACCCCAAATCCAGCCCAGATCTGCTCCAGAGCCCCCTCATTTCATCCCAACCCCAAATCCAGCCCAGATCTGCTCCAGAGCCCCCTCATTTCATCCCAACCCCAAATCCAGCCCAGATCTGCTCCAGAGCCCCCTCATTTCATCCCAACCCCAAATCCAGCCCAGATCTGCTCCAGAGCCCCCTCATTTCATCCCAACCCCAAATCCAGCCCAGATCTGCTCCAGAGCCCCCTCATTTCATCCCAACCCCAAATCCAGCCCAGATCTGCTCCAGAGCCCCCTCATTTCATCCCAACCCCAAATCCAGCCCAGATCTGCTCCAGAGCCCCCTCATTTCATCCCAACCCCAAATCCAGCCCAGATCTGCTCCAGAGCCCCCTCATTTCATCCCAACCCCAAATCCAGCCCAGATCTGCTCCAGAGCCCCCTCATTTCATCCCAACCCCAAATCCAGCCCAGATCTGCTCCAGAGCCCCCTCATTTCATCCCAACCCCAAATCCAGCCCAGATCTGCTCCAGAGCCCCCTCATTTCATCCCAACCCCAAATCCAGCCCAGATCTGCTCCAGAGCCCCCTCATTTCATCCCAACCCCAAATCCAGCCCAGATCTGCTCCAGAGCCCCCTCATTTCATCCCAACCCCAAATCCAGCCCAGATCTGCTCCAGAGCCCCCTCATTTCATCCCAACCCCAAAAAGCTCCTGGGGGTTCCCCATCCCTCCCCTCCCCACACAAAGGCAGGGCTGCTCAGCTCACCCCTCACTAATTGTTATTTGCGGTACAGCAGTAACATTTTAATTAATCCGAAGTCTTCAGCTTAACAGCCACCCAAGGTACAAAGCTAACCCAGAATAAACAGGCCTTGATTAAATACATAATTAATGTTCTGCTAAAGCTGGCGTATATGAATATTAATTAGCAAGCAGGAGCCGGCAGCTTGGCATCTCCTGTCATTATCAATTCCTCCTTTCCATTGGCATGCCCGGCTTCGGGAGAAATGATCCAACCTTTCCCCAGCAACACCCGGGGACTGCGGGCTCCCTCCTCTGCCTGCTCCAGGAGCTGCTGCCAGCCTGCCAACAGACACAGAGGCCCTAAACCAGGCTCCAGGACCCTAAAACAA
>NW_005054706.1:159948-183616 GCF_000277835.1 Geospiza fortis | reverse complement strand
AATTTAAATTTTAAAATTAAAAAAAAATTATTTTTACATTTCAGAGATATCCCAGCCATTTCTCCAAAGGAGTTTGAGGCAAGGGCAGAATGTGACACGTTGGGGAGTGAATTATCATAGGTTTGGATGTTTTTAGTGAGAGTCAGTGTGTCAGGCAGTGTGAGGAGCAGGGGCTGTGTGAGTGCACGTGGCATCCATGGGAGGTCACCCAGCCCCAAACCCTTTTCCTGGGTAAATTCCCCTCTGCAAGGCTGAACCCTGTTGATCCCCTTCCCTTTGTTTTATTCTCCTCCCAGGCACAGCTGAGCCTTGTAGCAGCACACTTTAGGAAAGACAAGACTTTCAAAAGCAGCAAAATGTGCCAAAATCTCCAAGGGGCTCATTTGGAACGACATCAGGACTCAGGGGGGACAAAGCTCCAGGACAGACACACGGACACAGGGGCTGTGGCACACACTGCCTGGCATCAGCTGAGCAAAGCAGGCACAGGGGGAAGGGGAAAACCTTCTGTGAGCAGCAGAGCAGGGCACAGAGGTGTCCTGGGGCTGCTCCAGCCCATCCCTGCTCCCTCCTCTGTGTGCTGAGGAGAAAAACCCCCGAAATTTCATTCATTCTGTGCAACACTCTCTTCATTCCAGCACAGCTGGGGGGCACAATTAACAAAACCCCCTCCAAAGTAGGCCAGACTGCAGGGAAATAAGCCAGGCTTTGCATTCAGGCTCATCTAGCTGGGCTCTGGCTTAAGGACTTCAGGAAGAAAAACTTCTGTCATTTATTCTGTGTTCTTCATCAGGGTTAAATAATTTTCTCATGTTTTTTGGGTTTTTTTTTTTCCCTCCCCTCCCCTTCCCTGCCCCCAAATTGACTCATCCATCACTAGAATCAATATGAATGCAAAGATTTTTGGTGGATTTGTTGTCATGGAAACCACTTCTCCTCTCTGATATTCCCTTACAGGCTTTCCAGACCTTTTTCTCGCCTTTAAATTACCATTCTGCCCTACATTCTGAACACCCTGGCTTTTAATTCCACCTTGTGAGCTCCATTTGGAAACAAACTGTGCACAAGCACAGCAAAACCAAGGGCCAGGAGAGGAACATTCCCTGCTGGAAGAGTGGGAACCAAGGATGGTCCCAAAATGGCTGTGGAGCAAAGGGATGCTGCAGCCCCCTGCCCTGGGGGGCTCTCAGGACCTCTGTGAGGCTGAATTTCTGCTTAAATTCTCTCTCTGGAGCTGCTTTGTTGCCCAGAGAAAGCCTCATTTTGTGAGTAAGGCAGCAAGGCGTGAAAGGAGGCTCTGGACCAGTTAGAATTACTCACATAAATGAAGTTTGCAGGGTTTAATCTCGGGAGTTGCTCTCCCTTTTTCCACTTGGCACAAATTGCCAGCCCAGGCACTTGGATTTTCTCCTGCCATGGCTGCACAGACATGAGGGTGATCCCTGCATGTCCCGTCAGATTTTGTGAGAGCCTAGGATGCTGCAGGAGGCACCAGGAGCAAGTATTTATTTGTATAAATATCAAATATAAGGAGGTTCAGGTATTTATTTATATAAATATCAAATATCAGGGGTCTCAGGTATTTATTTGTAAAAATGTAAAATATCAGGAGGTTCAGGTATTTATTTGTATAAATATCAAATATCAGGGGGCTCATGTATTTATTTGTAAAAATATCAAATATCAGGGGGTTCAGGTATTTATTTGTAAAAATATTAAATATCAGGGGGCTCAGATATTTATTTGTATACATATTAAATAGCAGGGGGTTCAGGTATTTATTTATATAAATATCAAATATCAGGGGGTTCAGGTATTTATTTGTAAAAATATCAAATATCAGGGGGTTCAGGTATTTATTTGTATAAATATCAAATATCAAGGGGTTCAGGTATTTATTTGTATAAATATCAAATAGCAGGGGGTTCAGCCTGTCATTCCTCCTGCATTCACAGCCCACTGTCAAACTGCACATTCCATTAGGAGAACATACAAAACTCTTACATTTTTAAAATGAGTTTTTATGCTAATTTAGAAGTCGGAGGAAGTTTTCCTAGAAAGCCCGAGAAGTTTTGTGGCACGTGGCTCCTATTTAAAGTGAGTACAATCTGTGCTTTGAACGTGGATAAATATAAAAACTCAGCAAGAAACCACCACCTAAGCAAGGTAAATTAAGACGGAATGGAGAAACAGGACCCCAAAAATGTACATTTTTTTGTACATTCCCAAATTTCTTATGGAGAGTTCAGGGGCTGGCAGGAAGCCTCAGCATCACAGGAGTTGGGGAGGAAATTTGATTTTTAGTTTCCTTTTGCTCTGCCCTCCTCTCTCTGTCAAAGACAGTTGCTTTCACTCAGCATAATTTGCTATTGGTTGCCATTCATTGGCATCACCAATATTTCAGTAAAAAGGATTTAAAATCCCCCAAAATGGTCTTCTATAAAGGTGCTGCATGAAGCACTGGGAGTTTGAAGAGGTCCTGTCTGCTCACAGAGTCTGCAAGGAATTTCTGATTTCTTACCTGCCCCACTCAGCAAAGTCTGGATTAGTTCTAACTTTATTATTATTATTATTATTATTATTATTATTATTATTATTTCTGGGCAGGTCTTTTTTTTGGAGTGGTTTTGGGTTTTTTTTTTGAGCACCCTTTACAAACCTAACTACCTAACTACTAAAGCTTCTAACAGAAACATTCTGAAAAGAAAAAAGTCCAAATGAAATTCTACAGCATTGACAGAATTCAGTTCCTCTGGCCCCTGGAAGAAAAAAATAATCTACTTTGCCCAGTTTAATGCCAAATTTACAATAAACTTTAGACTGAGAAGTCTTGCCTGCCAATAGCTCAGGAGTTAAAATCAGGAGTTTGACAGGCCTGCTCATCCTCTGAATTAATACTTTGGGAGAAAGAAACAAGAAGCATTCTTGTTGCGAACTACAGACATTTCTATGCATAAAAATATGAGTTTTAAACATTTTAAGTCAAGAATTCCTTTTTCGTCTCCTTTTAAATGAAAGTAATGAGACCTTAGGTTGAAATTCTGCCTTTCTGTTGGAAGCATTACACTTTCCATATCCACCTGTTGGATATGGAAAGTGTAATGCTTCCAAATTCCCCAGTGCTTGGGGATTTGGTTATTCTTGTTCAGTGCTCCTAAATTCATTTATTGGGTCAGGTCAGGTGCTGAAAGAAGAGGGGTTTGGTTCTTTTTCACTCTGTAGTGAATATAAAGAGCGGAGAAATCACCACACTTGCACTTTTGCCTACATTGTCTATTAACTGACCTGTGAAAGTATGGATCACGCTGAAAAGAAAAGAAATTTGGAAAAAAAAATCTCCTAGCAAGGAGGGAAAAAAAAAAGGATGGCAGCAAATGCAAAAAAGATAATTCTCCAAATAGAAGACAAAGTCTGTTCCAGTTATTTTTGTAAGGGGTTGATTGCAATTTGCATCCTGCTCAACCAGCATCTGCCATCAGCAGTGCTCAGTAGTCTTTTCTCTTTTATTTTTTTTTTGTATTTTGCCTGTGAATGTGGCTTGATGACATTTCCTTCTCAAATCCTTGCACAGTGATCACTCCCCCTTCTCCTCAGACCTGAGCGTATCTTGCCACAGGGTACAGGTGATTTGCAGCTTTTATTCCATCCCATTTTATCCCATTTCTGGCCCAGGGGGGTCCCGTGGAGCCCTCAGGGCGTGCTGGTTGAATTTTATTGGGAAATTGGATTCCCCAGGGAATACATCTGGGATCTGGGGGCTGTGGGATGCAGAGCAGTGCCTTGCACTCTCCTCTGGACTGAAAGAAAGACAACAGATGGGGAGTGAGAGGGGAAAAGCAATCCCTGTGAATGCCTCCCTTTCCTTTTCCAGAGGTGCACCTGGAGCAGGCAGAGAACAAAGCTCTGCTGGAGGGAGCACAAGCTGCCAAAAACGCCTGCAAACCCCCCTTGCTGATCCATGGGGGCTGCAGGAGTCCCCCCATGGCTCACAGGAGCCCAGGGAGACAGAATTTTGCATTTTCCATTCACTGGAGCCAGGCAGCATCCATCCCCCAGTGCCTCTGAGCAGGGCAAACAAGGACAGAAAAGCAGCAGGATTGATGTTCCTGTGCAGCTTGGGTTTTTAACTCTTCTTGCTTTCACACAGAATAATTAGATCCAGATGTTGGTTTTGTTTATCCCTTTTGCCTTTGAGTCTCTCTCGGTGCATTTTGATGACTGACAGAGGGAAATTCATCTTTCAGCAGCCATTATTAACCAGGGGGAACCTGCAATTCATTCCCCTCGCAGCTTGGGGGTTCAACCTGCATCTCCTCTTGCTCAAAAGCCACAGAATTCTAGTTAAAAAGCACTGAGAACCCCCCCAGGTTTATCCTGAGGATGATATTCCTGGGAATACCCAGTGGAAATTGCTGGGAGAGAGGAAACCCACCCAGGCTGTGTGAGGCAGCAGGAGCTGGGTCAGTGAGAGAGGAGCAGCTTCCCACTTCCAACACTGCTAAATTACAGAAAAAGGGGTTGGATTTAGGGAAATGCTGCTCCCAAGTGAGTTAGTGCTCACCAGTCACCAGGGAAAGGCAGTGAGCACAGCCCTGATAACCAGGACATGGCACAGAACTAACCCCAACCTTTCCCAGCCAGCTAATAACCTCGCTGCTTGTGTTTATTCTAGCTGAAAATGTGAAACAAAACTCGCATCCTCCCCATTTAAATGCACTCTGCTGGTGGGCAAGAGCTGCTTTATTCAGAGCAGAGAGCAGGAGATAAAAAAGGAGGGGGCAATAATCAGTATTAGAAAAAATGAGTGGTGCTGTGACAGCAGGGATTTTGCTAACACAAGCAGCATAATATGTCAAAAAAAAAAAAAAAGAGCAAAATTCTGCCTGCAGTTCAGCTAACTGCAAGCATGTGCAGCTGTAAATTTGATTTAACTGTGGCAAGTAAACTGCTCAGCTTCAGGTAGCTGGGGTTTGGAATGCTAAACAGCACAGCAAAGACGTTATGGGCAGGAGGAACCAAAAGAACAGCAAAAGGAACATAAAGAGGAACCAAAGGAACAGCACAAATTGCAGCTCAGTGGGAAAGGAAGGGCTTTAAGGTGTGAATTTTCTGTTAGTACTGGTGGGACTCTTGCACCTTGTTCTGTACACACTGAACCAGTGCAGCTGGAGGAAGGAATAGTGTTTGTAACTGGGTTTTCCCCATAAAATTCAAAAAGAAAATAAAATGAAGAAGAAGAGAAGTAGAAAAAGGCAAAAAGGATGTGTTCACACTTCCCTCGTGACACAGAAACAATATTTATCCAATGGCCCAGAAGACAAAGGCTCAGGATTCCAAACATAAGCACAGAAAATCCATTGTCCCAAAGAGGCAGACCTGAGCAGAAACAGCCCCCAAATCACCTCAAGAAGCTGCTCCAAGATGCATTCTGGGAGAATTTATTTTCAACTGCATTTCTGTTCAATTATGCACCCAAAGTATCTCCCACTTGTCAACTCTTGTTTCAAATCAGCTGCCAAGGGGATTGGTAAAGAAATAATTGCAGCAGGGCCCTGAGCAATGCTTGGATCTGCCAGCACAGACACAGAGAGCAGAGCAATAATCACTGGGTAGTGCAGTGAGCAGCTCTGCCACAGCTTTGGCCACAGGGATGCCCCAGGTGTCTCACAGGTTTCTGATCCCAGCCCTGAGTCAGACGCAGCCAGGGCTGGGATGTGCCCTGCATTCCATGGGGGGTTGATCCATTTGTGTTTCCTTTGTAATTCCATTTGTGATTCCCATTTCCACCCTCCCCAGCACATCTGATGATTCCAGTGGTGCCTTAGGATTTTAGTTTTTATGTTTTCCAATTCCTGTGCTGTGTTAGCACAAAAATTTAATTCTCCATATAGAGTATTAGTTACTGTCTTCAGGTTTTATTCAGACACAATAAGATTGCATTTGCAGGGATCCCCATGGCAGGCAGGAATGATGAATCTGACTCCATGTTCTCAGAAGGCTCATTTATTATTTTATAATATCATATTATATTAAAGAATACTATATATACTAAAGATTACAGAAAGGATACTCACAGAATGCTAAAAGATAATAATGAAAACTTGTGACTCTTTCTAGAGTCCTGACACAGCTTGGCCCTGATTGGCTAAAGAATTAAAACAACTCACAGCAGAATCCAATGAAACAATCACCTGTGGGTAAACAATCTCCAAACACATTCCACATGTGAGAACAACACAGGAGAAGCAAATGAGATGAGCATTGTTTTCCTTTTCTCTGAAGCTTCTCAGCTTCCCAGGAGAAAAGTCCTGGGCGAAGGGATTTTTCAGAGAATGTGAATGCCACACAACAATTCCTCTCTGGGCCTGGAACTCAAGGACACCTCACTGCCTCAGGCTCCAAAAAGTATAAATAAAAGTGAGCTGGGGAAGCAAAGTGGGGTAAATGACTGCATTACCTGCAGCTGGAATTGGAGCATTAACCCCTGATACGTGTGGCATCATTTTCTAAGTATGACTGTTGGTTCTGTTACAGAAGACAGTTATTCTCTGTTAGTCAGAAAAGTGGTTTGATCCTCTGTACCCCCATTTCAGCCCCTCAGGATGGCTTCTCCCTGTTTACTCCCTGCTTTTCCGCCACCTGCCCGTCCCTCAGAGCGCCTGATGCCCTGCTCCTCCCTCATGTCCTTAATGCCCATGTCAGTCACAGTGGCACTGCCCACTGCCCTGCCCGTCAGCATAACCACGCCCCCTTCTTTCCAGAAAGTTCTGTGTCAATCATCCCCAAATCAGTAGATGATTTGACTCCGAGGCTTGTTCCCTCCTCTGTGTAATTCCCATTGGTTCTACCACATGTTGTACCCCTCCCCTTGCTTTTGGTCATTGGTTCCCTTGTGTTTCCCCCACTCACACTCACTCCCTTTGTAAGAGTTACCCAAATCCCTTTTTTTTGGCACTCCTTCCTGATCCTCTTAGAGTCTTTGCTGGTCAGAGTGACTCTGAGATATGTACAAGCTTCTTCTTCCAGCCTGGCCATCAAAGAAGTAGTCAGGATTCCTTTGTTCTCATTTTCAAGGATGTTTATTATTTCTTATCTATAATATTCTTTCTCCCAACTGCTGGAGGTCTGTCTGGCAGGTCGGGTTGAGGCACACTGGTGTTATCTTTTTATACTAAAAACTACGTGTACACTATTTACAATAACTTCCCAATACCTATCACCTATGTTAGACAGAGAGTTTCTACCTTAAACCAATCTAAAAGTGCCAACATCACCCAGAAGATGGAGGCTAGGAAGAAGAAGGAAAAAAGGACAAGGCACACCCAAATTCTTCCATCTTGGGAACCAGAGCCCCCATTCTAAAAACTTCAAAAATCTATTTTTCACCCAGTGACAAACTAACTATTATTCTACTTAAACTTTCTTGACTTGTAATTCTTCATATAAAAGTTGGCAATTGTTTTTTCCAAGGGCTAAATCAAAGGCACAGGGGTCTTGGGCTCTGTGCCAAGGCCTCTGAGCCCCCTGGGCAGGGGCTCGAGCCCTCCAGGGCAGCCAGAGGAATTTCCTGGGTTCTGACGTGGCCCCACTGAGGAATAAAGTGTCCTTGGTATCTACGCAAGTGTTCTCTGTCTCATTCCTTTGTCTTGGATCCTTGGATTCATCACCCACACGGAAGCCTTCACCACTACCCAGGCAGTCTCCATGAGAGCCTGGGAGTGGCAGCTCTTGTGTCCCACTCAGGTCATTTGAGGAGCCCCTGGCTGGCCCCTCTCCACTCCTGTGACCTCAGTGCGAGCTGCAGATAGAAAAATGGCCACACTGATAATTGTGTGACAAACTCGTGCCCATGGAGGCTGTGGCTGCCCAAGCTGGGCCTGCTGAAGGCTTTCATAAATCCCCACTTTATTCTCTGAACCTTGCCTGGCCTCTGCTCTGGGGGCACCTCCAAGGCATCATTTCCTGTCCCATCTGGGGTGCCAGAAACACCGAGGCATCCCCTCAGCCTGTGAGACAGAGTGGAGATTTTCCAGAGTAGAAATCCATTTTGATTTAGGTGGAATGTACATCTTTGAGTTAAGTCTGTAGTTTGAAAACATAGCTCGTAAAAAGCCTAGGCTCAGAGAAGCTGCTTCAGTGAGGGACAGAGGTGAGGGGGCAGAGACAGAAACTGCTGTGAGAGCTGGTCAACCTGATCTAGGATTTCTTTCTGATAAAGAAGAATTAGTGGCAAGTGTCACGTGAAATCAGTGGAATGAATATGTATGAACCTATTGTGAAATAACATGCGTGTGTATTTGAGAGGGGCATAAAAGGAGATCTGGAGTTCCCCGAGGTACACATGTCATTTTAGGGGAACGATCCCCACATGCTCCAGCGCTGTAATAAACATACCAGCTTTACAACTTTCACAAGTTGTTGGAGTTTGTTTGCTTCTGCAAATCACCTGTCTGTGGTCACTTTGTGCCCATGGATGGCCCCAGGAGCAGGGGCTGAACCTCTTGGCGTTTCCTCAGAATCCTGATTGCCGAGGTAATGACACTGAAATCCATGACCACTTGGCAGAGGTGGAAGGAGCTTGTGCTCCTCCACCTTCCTGGGGAGCCTCTCCCTGCACCAGGCTGAGCTGCTGGGGCACAGGGTGAATGTGCCAGCCAGTGCCAGTCCCCATTAGATGTGACTTTAACTAGTGTTAGCAGCCTAATATGCTGCTGGTTAATGAGCCATTCAGGGAGATCCAGCTTTCTGCTTTGTTGGCTTGATGAATTAATCACCCTTCCTTAAAGCTCCTTGTTTGCTCAGGAGGCTGCTGGCTCCCAGGAGAGGCTCTGGGCATGGGGAGCCACTGGGGCTTCAAACTGCAGCCCAGCCATAGGTGGGGGCATGTGGATGCTGAGCCACACCAGCTCATCAAACACCAGAAAACAAATCTGCTCGCTGAACCAGTTCTCTTTAGAGAAAACTTTGGGAATTGCTCTATAAACCTCTGTAAGCAGTTTCAAATTTGGTGTAGGACTCTTCCAGGCGGCTCTTTTCATTTATTTTCTCCTTCATCTCTCCTTTGTTAACTCCATCTGTTTTTTCCCAATTTAACTTTTTTTTTTTCCCCAGTGGAAACAAACAATTCAAATACTCAAGCACTTCAAATATTTGTTTGTTCAGAGAAATCAAATGCTGGAAAAGTGTTGGCTATGGCAGAGCCCAGAAATCCCACCCAGGTTAATGTGAACCTTGCACAGTGAAGGGACGGAAAGCAGAATTAACATCTCATCTCATCTCCCTCACAGGGACTCAGACTTTTGGAGAAGGTTCCAATGGGCAAATTGAGATCCTGAACAAACCCATGGAAACACAGAGCTACAAAGAGCAGGATTTTGGATTAATTAGCCAAACCACTCAAGCTTTTCTCTCAAAGGAAGCCACAACAATCCAATCCCTGGTTCCTGGGGAAGGGAATGGTCTCCAGGAGGATGTGGAGCATCCCAGGTATCTCAGGCACCATTTACCTGAGCAGACACAGCTGCAGTGCAGGGCCTTGGAACTACTCACACCAAGGCTGGTGAAGAAATCACTCATTCCAGTCCCAGCACACATTCAATCAGGGGACTATTTCATTTATATAGAAAATAAACTGACAGAATATGACTGGAATGGAGTTTTGGTAAGTTTTATTTAAATCATCAAGAGCTTTTAATATTTTTTTCCCCGTGGCTGAGAGACAAATTCATTTATCAGGCAGAATTTTCCAGTCAGAAAACATGTGCATCTATACATGCAGATGCACACAGGCCTGCCCACATTTACATGGATTTATCCATAGACATTCATGCAAAACACTTGCCAGAAGCATCAAAAATGGATTTGAGAATGCAAAACTCCCCAGCATCCGCTACAATTCCTGAGTATCTGCGAGCTCCAGAGGGGAATAAAGACACTCAGCAGCTGCAATGGGGGATGCAGCCCACTGCCACCACTGCACAGAGCTCTGAGAAATGCTCACATCTCACAGTTTCTGCTCAGAGTGGTGAGAAAATCAATTGCAGCCCTTTTGGGCTGGAGGCAAAGGGATAAGATGAGATGTGACTGACAGAGAGACAGCCTCCAGTAATGCTCAGCCAAGTGGAAAGGCAGAAGAACACAGGAATAGTAAAACCTCTCCATTTTTTGTTTTAATTGGGAGGGGATTTAACAGGCAGTTTTGGTGCTGCAGGCAGCCCCTGGAAATGTTAACTCTGCTCTGTTCTGAAGCAGAACACGCAGAACACACACACACGCAGGGCTCTTTGCCTCCAACACTGTGCCACGGGAAAATGAGACTGTGATTTCCTGTGACATTAGGATGAAATGAGGCTGTCAAATCAAGTCAAAGTGAAGTGGTGGGGAAATATTCCTCTGCTCTCTGGTGCTGAGGTGGGTTTTTAAATCAGTGTCCTGTGCCTTTGCTTCTTGCTCCATTTTGCCCTGATGTTTGTGTTCTTTAATACAAATACAAACAAAGAACTAATAAGGCACGAGTATGGTGTCTGATTAAATTAATATTTTTCTTTTTGTCATTTCCTAATTATGCTTTTGGGACAGAACATCCCTCTGGCTGTCCAGGACAGCCCAGACCCCTGCCAGGGGGCTCAGAGACCCTGGCACAGAGCCCAAAACACCTGTGGGTTTGATTATGACCCATGGAGCAAATTACCAACCTTATATGAAGATCAGCAAGCCACAACAGTTTAGGTGGAACAATATGAAGTTATTACGGGGTGGAAAAGTGGATTTTGGGGTTTCTGGAATGGGGGTTCAGGAGGCAGAATGGAGGAAACTGGGCATGTCCAGCCTTTCTCCTTCTTCTTCTTGGCCTCCATCTTCTGCTGTGATGGTGGCACTTTTGGATTGGTTTAGAGTAGAAGCTCACTGTCTAACATAGGTGACAGGTATTGGGAAGTTATTGTAAACATTGTACATGTAGTTTTTAGTATAAAGACATAACACTGCCCTGGGGCAGGCAGAGTGCCTGGAACTGTCCTGCTGGATGGACCTCGGCAGGGCAGGAGAAAATTTATTATAGATAAGAAACAATAAACAACCTTGAGACTGAGAAATTAAGAGCTCGGACTCATTCTTCAAGAGCTCGGGCTGGAAAAAGAGACTTTTAACATTCTCGGGGTCACAGCGACCACCAAATATCCCGAGAGGACAGGGAGATGGGAAAGGCAAGGCTTTTCTCCTCAATCTGGAAAGGAATCCAAGATATTGAATTCCAAATATTGAGCCCCAAGATAATCGCATTATCATCTCAAATGTTCCGCTTGGCTTCCTTCCCCACAGCTCCAGTCCCCCCTCCCACGGAACACCTTGAGACCAACCTCATGTGAGGGCTGTAAGAGATGGCAGGGCTTAATGAACACTGAATTGTCTGCCTGAAATAACCCCATAATTCTAAACTACTGCTACTGCAAGAGTCAAACGGAGGCATCTGGAAATTGTGTGGCATGGAATGGGCAATCCCATTTTTGGTAGCTTTTTTTCCTTCTCTGGTCCTTCCAGCAGTTTGAAGAGGCTGAGGGGAAGGAGCAAGTGTCAGAGACCTAATGAGTGGTGGAACATGTCAAGCTGAAGGAGAAAACAAATATTGACCTACCCTCCAAGGCAGCAAACGTGTCTTTTGGGGGTGTTGTATCACAGTAATCCCACACACCCTGAGCAAAGGAGGGTCAATATGTTTATTTATTTATTTATTTATATTTGGGGTGGTTATTTGATTGTTTATTTATTTTATTGTTTATTTTATTTATTTAGTTATATTTGGGGTGGTTATTTAATTATTCATTTTATTGCTTTAATTATCTGTTTTTAATTATTTATTTATTTAATTATTTATTTAAATATTTATTTTATTGTTTATTTAATTATTTATGTTATTGCTTATTTTATTTTATTTATTTATTTGGGAGGTTGATCACATTTGTTTATGGTGATTTCGGAGAGGAAAGGCAACTTCTCCCTATCCCATGGCAGGGAAGTCGTCTCCTCATAGCACCTGACTTTGTTGAAGGTTGTGTTCCCTGAGGAATCTCCATTCCCATGGAGATGGGAGAGCCTCAACAGCACAGGGAAGAATTAGGAAAGCTGGAATGTGACAAATGCAAGATGGGGAGAGCTGGAAGCAGAGCCAGAACAGCTCAGGAGCAGGAGGGAGAGCTTGGAGTGCAAATCCTGCTCACTGTTCCACTGGAGTTAGCAAGGAAATGCTTCCTGTTAGTGGATTCCTACCCACATCTTCATGGGTGGAGATGAATTCTGTGTTCTGAGCATCCCATGGTGAGGCCATCACACCAGCCATGCCCTCCAAACCAGAATGTCTGGCTGGCATCAGCCACTCAGGAGGTTTTTTTGTCCTGTCTGTCCCCAGCAAGGCAGGACTGCAGAGCTCCTTTGTCCTCTCTCTGGTGGCTCTTGCTTCGCCACAGACTGGTCCTGCTCTGCTTCTGGGAGGGACACTTTGCCCTGGACAGGCCTGGAAGGATGGGAGCAGTTGGAAATGGCAGGGCAAGCTCTTGGTTGATAGGCTGAAACACCAGGGCATTGAGAGCAAATCCAGCAAACATCTCC
This sequence comes from Geospiza fortis, assembly GCF_000277835.1. Taxonomy (NCBI): domain Eukaryota; kingdom Metazoa; phylum Chordata; class Aves; order Passeriformes; family Thraupidae; genus Geospiza; species Geospiza fortis. Next base: position 171,013 of record NW_005054706.1, on the reverse strand, counting down.
TGGGTAAAAGCAAAGACAGGAGAAGTTGAACTGTGGAAGCAAAGGCATTAATTTAGATGTAGTAAGATGCCTTTAGAAACATAAAAGTGGCTTTTTTCCCCCAATAATTATTAATGCCAGGCTCTGAGTGAGTCTCTGACCATCCTTGAGTTGTCCCTTGCCTGGTTTTGCGCTGGGCTGGGATGTCCTGGTGTGTTGTGACCTTACCTAGGGGGACTGCACAGGTGGAGCCATGCAAACCTCAGTCCTTGCCAGAGGTTTGTCCTTCCAGCAGGGAGGAGAGGGCCATTGTTGGGGTGCAGATTAATGAGATGGTAATGGAGCAGTGGGTGAATTCCAGTGTCAGAGCAGCAGGGGCTGAGCTGAGCAGCTCACTCACTAAAGAGCTCTGAAAACGTGGAGTGCTCTGAGCTGCAGCTGAAGTTGAAGTACAGATTTTTGCTCAGTGATGGAATCATTAAATAACCACATTTTCTGGTCCAGGCTGCCTGGGAAGAAGGGAGTGCTGCTCTCTGCTCTGCACTGCCAGGGTTTCACAGGCTCAAAGACAAAGGGTGGGGTGAACAAAGTGCAAGTGTGGCTTTGAAAGACAGAGTGGGGCAGCAGAATATACCAGAATATCCCCCTGCCTTTGTAAAGCAGCTAGCACTCCATTAAATGTGGAAAGAACTGAAAAGCACAGCATTTGAGAGACTCAGAGAGTTAAAAAAGTGGAAAAAATTACAGGACTTGACTGACAAGCTCAGTTCTTACAACTGCTGCACTGCTTGGACATCCAACTGCACAAGTTCCATCAGTCCAGGAGGAAATTGGGTGACTCCATGGGCACTGCCACCTTGGCAGCCCCCACAGAGCTGAAATGAGGAACACTCTGGGTACAGAAAGCAGGGGAAAGTTTTATCCCTCAGATCTCTTGTGGGGGGACTTTGGTGGTGGGGACTAGCTGCTCCTCAGATCTGGGCCCTGATGGCACCCTGGGACTGCTGCTCCTTTATCTGCTTCAGCCTGACTGGGCAGCACTGATATTCTCAGAGATTTCAAGTGCTCAAAACAACCTGGGCAGGCTCTGCCTTGGTTTCCTTCTCAGAGGTAGAGAGATGTTCATGAGTTAAGTGACCTTCCCAGTCCAAAACCAGCCCAGAAAAAAAACCCAACAAATCCTCCCTAAAGCTTTTTAAAGTTTTTGAAAGGCAAATATCTTGTATATATGTTAGGAGAAGCTTTGTAGATTTATAGTTGTGTTTTACCCCCCTTGTGTTGTTATTATGGGTTTGGGACATTTGGGAGGGTGGGATTGTCACTATGGCAACAGCTGACCTCCAATCAGGATTTGAGGAAGTGATCCCCTCCACTGGGCAGGGAAGGAGGAGTTGATGGACAGAACTTTGGGAGGGCTAAAGGGTTAAAAAATGTGAGAGGAATGAGGGATTTGTCTTTCCAAACAAGCTGTGGGTTTGCTAGTAGGTAAAACCAGGACTGAGAGATGAAAGAAACAATGGGAAGGATTGCACTGATTGATGAATGGAAAAAGAGATTTGCTTTTACAAATAAACTTTAGGTTTGCTGATAAATGAAATGAGATATTGAAAGATGAAATAAAAAATGGGGGAAACCCCTCAATTCCATAAGAATTGACAATTAAAAGGGAGAGTTGTACATTAGAGGGGAATCTCTGGTATCAGGTGTTTTGGGGAGTCTGTACCTCTCAAGTACCTCAGAAATGGGGAAAGAGAGAAGGGAAATGTGGCTGGGAAATTGGGATAAAAAGGAGGCTGTGTCCTCCAAAAATGTGAGAGACCCCAGGGGATGCCCCATGGCCCCTCCCTTTATATAAAGCCAGAAAGGACTCCTCTGTCTCCTTTAGGACATAAACCTCTGGTGTTTGTGGGTTAATTTTCCTGACAGGTGAAACCTTCATTGTGTGGGGGAGTGCATGGTGGGAAAAATCCTCTACTCTGGTGCTGTCATATTTTCCCTATTCAGTCTCCTGTTGTGTTTTTGATAAGGTTTTAATAAACCATTTAAATTTTTGGAAGTGAGGATCATTCCTCACACTCCCACCAGCCCCTGCCTTGCTGCCTCCAGGGCCACCAGCCACAGGCAGAGCTGTCCCCTGGCTGCAGTGGTGTTGGAACCCAGAACATCCCTCTGGTTGCCCTGGAGGACTCCAGACCCTGGCAGGGGCTCTGAGACCTTGGCACAGAGTCAGAAACACCTGTGCCTTTGATTTTAGCCCATGGAAACAATTACCAACTTTGGGTGAACATTTACAAGCCACAAGAGTTTGAGTAGAATGATAGTGCATTCGTCACAGGGTGAAAATGTAGAATTTTGGGGTTTTAGAATGGGGGTTCAAGAGGCAAGATGGAGGAATCTGGCTGTGTTCTGTCCTTCTTCTCCTTCTCCTTCTTCTTGTCCTCCATCTTCTGCTGTGATGTTGACACCTCTGGATTGGTTTAGAGACAGACTGTCTAACACAGGAGATAGGTATTGGGAAGTTATTGTCAATAAAGCACACGTGGTTTTTAGTATAAAAAGCTAACACCACCCCAGGGGTGGATGCTGTGCCACAACCCAACCTGCTGGACAGATCTCAGCAGGTCAAAGAATGGAATGGATAAGGAAAAATAAACAACCTTGAAAAGCAGAACCAATGAATCTCGACTTCTTCTTTGATTGTGGGGCTGGAAAAAAAGAGACTTTCTAATGCCTCAGGGTCATCTCAGCCACAAAACCCAGAGACAGTGACACTGGGATGGCAGCGTTTGACTGCAGAGCAAAGCTCAGTGACCTCCCTTTGGGGAGAGGTGACACAGGGGACGCCTTTCCTGGGGCTGGATCCCTTCCATCCTCCAGGGAAAACGCCCCTGGGGTTGTGTCCACATGGGGCACACACAGCTGGAGCCTCAGCAAGGACAAATGTCTGGGAGAGAAAACAAACCCAGAACAAAGCTGGGCGAAAGTGCAGTGACACCACACCGAGCTCATCACCCTCTGCAGCTGCTGGGGCTTGCAAGGCATCCAAGGAAAGGCTTTCCAGAGGTTTTACTTTTGGCATTTCCCTCCTCTAACACTAACCTGCTTCTCAAAGGAGGCCCCCACTTTCTGTCAATCATCAGGAGAAAATGGGCCCGTGAGCGTTGTGTGCAAAGCAGGCAGCTCATTTCCATGCAGAATCAGTAAAATTGCAAACGGAATCCTTGCTGCTGCAGGAAGCTGAATTTAATGGTGTGTATGCGTGCAGAAATATCTGTGGGCTTGGCAAAATCTGCACGGGGCTCAGTCTGACCTCTGGAATTTATCAAGAGCCCCTTTGTGAGCAGCAGCCTGGGTCAGACCCATGCACAGACACAGAGCACTGCACACCCCAAACATCCTCAGGTGTCATGCCAAAGATCCCTCCAGATGTGCCAAACTGTACAGGTTTCAGGCATCTTGATTTTAGGTACCTTGAACTGAAGGTTTTCTGAACCCACACTGATCAAAGCTTTGGATGAAAATCTCTGAATTCTGTGAATTCTGTGAATTCTGTGAATTCTCACTGCCCATTTGTGGATCCATAAGGAGTGCTGCCCAGCCTGCTCAGCTTCCCACAGCACAAATGCCACTGGAGGGTTATGAATTGTGACTTCTCACCCCTTTTTTTGCCCCATTTGGCGCTTTCCAGCCTTGTGCCAGTTACTCAGCACCATCCAAAGCCTCTGAAGCCATCCTGGCTATTCAAGGTGGACATATTTTACTGATCACTGCTCTAAGAACCCTCCAGAGGGAGAAAACTCCTTAAACAAAACAATTCCCTGTAAGAAGGGCTTTGGGAACAACAGGAGGTCCCTCTGTGGAGAACAACAGGGCTGTTTCAGCTTTTCTGTAATTTTATGTTTCACCATGAGCCGTGGTAGGAATTAACCAGCCCTGAGCAGCAAGAGCTGCTCCATGAGACAGAAAACAGCTCTGTCCAGCAGAGTGGGACAGATTCAGAGTGGGAATCAGCTGCTGCTCAGCTTCAGGCCTGGAAAATGTTCATTCTGCTTCCAAAGTGGCTCTTCAAACGTTGTGCCAAGGTAGAGCCAAGCAGAAAACTCCCCTGATGCCACATGAGAGCAGAGCTCGTGCCAGAGGATGCAGGCACAGCGCACAGGAATGCAGAGTGGGGATGCCTTCAGGCAGGTCACAGGAAACCTGGAGCTTTTTCTGGTTTGAATACTTTGGTTTTCTTGGTGGTTTTAGTTTACTTTGAAGTGGATTCTCTGAAAATTCCTAAGGATGAAATGAACAGAGCACTGCAGCACTCCTCCTGAACCTTCCTAAGATATTTTCCTAATCTTCCATAGGGAATGTTTCACCTTTCTACCCCTCTTCCCCTCTGTTTTTAAGGGAAAATAGATGTAATTAAGACCTATTATTTGTGAAACTATCATTGCAACCCTCAAATCAATTAACAATAAGGAAAATCAGGCATTACTTTGCAGTTTTGGGTCTGTGGTTATGTTGTGCCTAAAGCTGAGGATGAAGAGCCATTCAAGAGAGAATTGGTGCAAAAACAAGCCCTGCTTTTGCTCTGTGTTTGCCCCAAGTTAATTTGAGGTGTTTTTTAAAAAATAGACACCGTGCAATTGCAGAGGTCATGTTCAGCCCAGTTTTTTAACTGGAGCTGTAAATAATTTTATAGAGTTCTTACCCTGCAGTCCAGAGGAGGGAATTGCTGCCCAGGACTGGACTCACACTTGGCTGAGTGTGAGTAAAAAGTAAAACTTGGATTTTACTGCACACAGGGCTGCCCATGGTCAGTGTGGGAGCGCTGCTGAAAGAAAAACAGGAGCAGGTTCCTGCAGCAACAACTCCTCAGGACTTAAAATAGGAATTTAACTGATTGTGCTCCTCTGGGCTTCACAAATATTAACTCCAGACCTGAGAGACATTTACTGCAGGGGCAGGCTTTGCTCATTTGTTCATTCCTGGGCTTGCTGTCCCCAATCCTCACACAAGATTTGCATGCATGTGCCCACATTCCTGCCTAGATTTATAGCTAGAAATGCTTTAAAAACCTCTATAAAATATTTTTTGACTGGTCAGGGATCTATGGCTGTGTGCCAGGCTCAGAGGAAGGCAAGACACACTTCAGACATGGTGAACTTTGATTTTTAGGGCTCAGATTGTGGATTTGACTGAGACATTTCAGACATGGTGAACTTTGATTTTTAGGGCTCAGATTGTGGATTTGACTGAGACAGCACAGTGGGAAATGAATAAGAGCAAAGTTCCTTCACTCCACTCTGGCAGCTCTGCCTCCATCACATTCCCAGAAAATGCCCGGGGCGTTGTAAGCATGGAACACAACCACTGCACCTGGTGGGTTCTGGTGGCATCCCTTAATTCCTTCAAATTCCACAGAGGAGAGAGCAAAGCCTTCACTGCCAGCTGAGCTCTCTATTTGTATTTAACACCCAAAAAAAGATGGAGAGTCTATTTACTACAGAAAAAGGAGAGGGAGTCTATCTGCTCCCATCAAACATATTTATTGATTGACAAATATATAAATTGAAAATCAAGATTTAATTTAGCCTGAGGAGCACCAAGTGCACATTTTCAATGCATGAGAAACGCTGGCATAAATCAAACTTAGACCTGAACCCTGCTATTACTTGAAAATAACTGTCCAATATCTCTTTGATCTACAGGCAAGGAGCAGAAAGAAATAAATGTGCCTCTGAGGAATCAGGACAGCCCTAATTATTTTCTTGTAAAGAGTGTATTTCAGTGCTGTGCAAGCAACACCTTCAATAAAACAAAGAAACGCAATCACTCAGCCCTCATTTATTTATTTATTTTGGACTTACAAGAAGTATTTTGCAAAAAAATTAATGGTAGGCTTTGGTTTCTCAGGTTAGCTGTGTAGTCTCTTGAGTTAAACACTTGTTAGTGTGGAAAACTGTCCAGAAAACATCAGACAATGCCTCTGAGTACAAATCATTTCATAAATATGCAAGTGGTGCCTCGATGTGACACTTGGCTTGTCTGAGGAACACTGATAGACTTAAAAAAAATTAAATTTAAACTCCATCAAGTGTGAGCACAATTTAATTTAATGCTTTTCCTGTTGAAGGCAAAACTGTGAATTTAGGGGGGTTGTAATGTTTCAATTCATAGTTAAAATAGAATAGCTTGGCATGATCAGGCTCAAGGGCAAATATTTGGGGGAAAAATCAAGATCAAGGCAGGGAGCAGATTTAATGATGCTGCTACAGCCAGAAGAAGGAGGAAAAAATAAAGAAAAAAAAAGAAAAAAAAAAAAGAAAAAAAAAAGAACAAAAAAACACCAGGTAAGGGGGCAGCCAGTCCAGACTGGGGGTCTCAGTTTGGTCTGATTAGTTTAGAAATAATGAGGAAAAATGGATTTTTTTTTCCCTGGAGCTGAGTGGGTGAATCCTCCCAGGACAAAGTGCTGTGCACATGGAGTGGTCAGTGCTTATCCCCTGGATCACAGCCTGACTGCCAGCAAAAACAGCTTCAGAAAAGGAGGGAAAAGGAATTGCATCCATTTTTAATTATTTTCTAGAAATTAATGGACCAAAATCACATTTAGTAACCAAATCTCCCTCGAGCTCAACTTCTCTCCCTTGTATCCACTTTCTTGTCCAATACACTCCCACAAGAAATAATTTTCAAGGTTTCCCATCCACAAAATCGCTTTGAAAGTATCAAAAATGACATTTTCCTGGTCAAGCTTTATTGAACTCTGAGGCAGATTCTTAACTTGGTCTTGGTGGATTATTTCAGTGCTCAAAGACATTTATATCCTTCTCAACCTACTGCCAGCTCTATAATTCCCTAATTCTCTTCATTTCATCTTGAAATGATGCCACTGCAGGACCACGAGAGATGCAGACCTGTTTGGAAGGACTGACAGGAAATCAGCAGTGAAATACCTGCTCTGCAGAGAAGAACACACAGAAAACACCTATTTAAATCAGATTATGTGGCTTTAAATCGGGTATTTTACCCCCAAATGAGTGTCCCCAGAAGGCTGAGGAGCTCAAAGAAAAGAACAGGCACGCTGAACAAGTTGATTTTCCTTATCTGTGGCTATTATGAAATTAAATAAAAACCTCAACCACCACCACCATCTTGTTCTCTCAGGGAGGTTGTGTAGAACTGCAGAGAATTGGGTGCTAAATGACCTGGCTTTCTATTTCCTGGCATTTTCTGCAGAGAATTGGGGGTTGAATGAATTTGATTTCTATTTCCTGGCATTTTCTGCAGAGAATTGGGTGCTAAATGACTTAGGTTTCTATTTGTTGGCATTTTCTGCAGAAAATGGAGGTTAAATCACTTGGGGGGTTTCTATTCAGGGTTTCTATTTCCTGGCATTTTCTGGTGAAAACTGGGGACTAAGTGACTTAGGTTTCTACTTGCTGGCATTTTCTGCTGAAAATTGGGGGTTAAATCACCTGGGTTTCTATTTCCTGGCATTTTCTGTAGAAATTTGGGGGTTAAATGACTTGGGTTTCTGCTTGTTGGCAACCCAAATCACGCACCTCAACCCAAAAAATACATCCTAAGGTGCAGAATTGAATCAAACACATTACATTGCAGGTGTGTGTGAGTTTCCTTTTCCTTCAGTACACTTTCTGTCAATTTAATCAAGATGTTCTGCATCCTGATATGACCCTGTAAATACTGCTTTGAGAGGAAACATGCATTTCACCTTGAAATTATATGGAGTGAAGAGCATTTTATATTTTTTTTTTGTCTGGGGCCATAAAAACTTTGGAAAGCCATGGAGATACTTGTTAAAATATGAATTAGCTGATGTAAATATGAAGTCTCTTCCATCCTCTGGAGGACCAAGCAATCCTCGTTTGTGGAGGCTCCTGCTGGAGTAGAAGTCAGCCTTCAGAGCTGGTGGCAATGTAGAAATAATTAACCCAGCCAAAACTCTCTATTGGCAGCCATGAACCAAAGGAATGAGTGTTGATTCAGTTATTTATTTTTAGGAGGCACACGAAGTGTAGGACATGAAAAATATCCTGGTTCCACCCAAGGGCAAACCTTTCCCTTGAGTGGAGCAGCACAGGGAGATGTCCAGGGGGAGAAAAAAATAAACAGAGCCAGCCAAGAGAAAGCTCCTTTGCGCTGCCCCTCATTTATTTCAGAGCCACTCAGCCCAGGAGGTTCTGCTCCCTTATCTGCAGCAGCCTCTCACCAGGCAGAACCCTGGCTAAACGTGGTTCTTGGTGGGAGAAAACCAAGCCTGCTCTTTGCAAAGCCAGACACCAGGCTCAGAAGGGCTCTTGAGGGTTTGGAGCAGCCAAAATGCTCAGGCAGTGACACAATCCCTTTTTTTTGGCCCAGTCACAGAGAGACAACTTGTCACTGCCATATTTTCTGGAAAAATCCCGTTGTCCAGGATTTCTTCTCCTGGGAAGCTGAGAAGCCTCAGAGAAAAAGGAAGACAATATTACGTAATTTGTTTCTCCTGTGTTTTGCTGCTTTGGCATGTGGTTTGGAGATTTTTTTTTTATCCAACAGGGGCTTGTTTGATTGGTTTCATGTGAATTGTTTTTACTTAATGACCAATCATGGTCCAGCTGTGTCAGACTCTAAAGAATCACTGGTTTTTCATTGGTGTCTTGTTAAACCTTCTGTCTGTGTCCTTTCTCTATTCTTTAGTATAGTTTTAGTATAGGTTAATAATATTTTCAGAGGGATGAATTACTTTTCCACATCTCAACCATTACAACTACACAGAGAGATAGATATGTTTGCTTCTGCTGTGCTTTTCAAGGAATATGTGTACCATGAATTTTTTATGTACAATACTGGGCAGAATGAAAAAAGGCTAAAATTTCTGGAGTCTTTGGACTGATAAAGTGTTATAGCGCCACAAGAAAAAGTAATTCTTTATAGTTAAAGTATACTCTGAGGTAAATACCATCGTTAATTTGTTGTAGGTTAAATTACTGTGAAATGTTTCCACACAAAACTAAAAAAAAAATCTCTTTTTACTGTTCATTGTTGCAATTTCATACTACAACTCCACCGTAATACACACTGTGGAGTCTTTTTATTGCTTGTCTCAGGACCAGACTTCCAAGTTTTGTTTGTTTTTTCCTTTCTAAAATCATCTCTTTGGAATGGTTCCCCTGCACAGGGCTCTGATCCCTCCTGATGTTTTTTTCCATTCACTTTGGGGGAATATCTGGGATTTCCACCAGGGCAGGCATGGCAGAGAGCACTGGATGTGGTGTTGTGCCATAAACAGAGCCCTGCAGAGATTTGTGCCATCCCAAACCTACCTGGGACATTTTGGTATCACATTTCCCAGTAAACTGGAAGGGAATTCCAAGAATGAACACTGGCAACCCAAATAATGCACCACAACCAAAAAATATCTCCACCAAAGGCACAGAATTGAATCAAACACTCCATGAGGAGTTTTTCTGTGGTCCCTCCCTCAGACAGTGCACTAAGATAAAAAAAAATAATTATTTACAATACAATATATGATCTAGTAATGTTTTACATAGTGTTTTACATTTACACTAAGGTAAAAAAATAATATTTCCAACAGACTATATGATCTAGCAGTGTTCTAATTTACATAGAAGACTTCATTGCACTGCCCCAGCAATTTATTTCTCACACATAATTCCTGTATAAATGAAACTACATAAAGATCATGGAAATATTGGTGAGGAAGTGAGAGCTCTCAGGGTTTGGATTTTTCTTTCAAACCATATTGCTGTTTGTTGAAGAAGAAGGAATTTTGGTTCAGATCAATATAGGTAATTAAAAACAAACAAAAAAAATTAAAGTATTGCAGAAATCACTTTGGAAGCTGAATCTGGGCAAAGAGTCCCAAACTCCTGAGACTTTTTAAATTTTTATTTTTAGGAGATTGCCATTATAGTGTACATTTTGTGGATGAATACATGCTCAAGGGAGGCCAGAGGTAGCACAGGAAACATGCATTTTTTCACTTTAAAACCTTTAAAATCTGCAAGCAGCAGCTGAGTAATGCCTAGAAAAACCTTTTACTTCCTTAAATCCAAAGCAATGAGAAATAGCCCATAAAAGTGGCCAGAGATGATAGCTTAGTAATTTCTTAGGGTTATTTTTAGGGTGTAAAATTGAGGCATTTTACAGAAAAATTCCAATAGAGAGTTTCATTTCATTTGCAGTCCTGCTGGGTTGTTATCTGAGGAGAAACAATACCTCAGACATGGAGCTTGGCTCTTCTAATAAAACTAAAAATTTAAGACCTGAGGGCCAGCAGAAAGGTTTTAATTTCATTATTTGATACAAATCCAAGTGTCCTGGGAATTTCTTGGGTACAGCTCTTCAGGGGGAACCAAGCACCACAAGAGGATGGCCTGGTAAAGGTTTAATCAACAAGGCAGAGCATGAACAAGAAGAATGGAGAGAGGAGTTGCTGAGTTCTCCTGAAAAGGAGGGATAGAAGCTGCACAAACTCCACAAAATGATCAAGGCAAAAGGAGCCTTTGCACCCTTTTGGTGCAGCCCAAGGTGAAATTCCAGAGCAGAAAGCCCTGGAAGAGTGTGGGACAATGTGGGATTTTCTGGGGTCCCTCATGGAAGGAATGAATGAATCCAACTCCGTATTCTTAGAAGGCTAAGTTATTATTATATTGTATCTATATTATATTTATATTTATTCTATATCTATATTTATATTCATATCAATACAATATTTATATTTCTATAATATTTATACTCATATTTATATTGTATTTATACTTATATTTATGTTAATTATATTATATTATTATATTATGCTATACTAAAACTATAGTAAAGAATAGAGAAAGGATATAGAAAGAAGGCTACAAAGAATGATGATAAATTCTCGTGACTCCTTCCAGAGTCTAACACAGCTTGGCACTGATCGGTCATTAAGCCAAAACAATTCACATGAAACCAACCAAACATTCACCTGTTGGTAAACAATGTCCAACCACATTCCAGAGCAGCAAAACACAGGAGAAGCAAATCAGATAATTATTGTTTTCCTTTTTCTCTGAGGCTTCTCAGCTTCCCAGGAGAA